>NW_006442512.1:9444209-9525787 GCF_000325575.1 Pteropus alecto | reverse complement strand
GGAAAGAGTTATCTGACTCTCAAAGCTGTTATTTCTTCCTAATTCCACTCTACATTTAAATGTGCTTTAAGGTGCATTACTTCATTTGCTTCTCCATTTTTTCCCAGACTATGTGAGAAACAGATTATTTTGTGTACTCCCTCACCTCCATTCTAAACTCCCGTAGAAAACTCTGCTTTTGTGTTTCTCAAACCCAACAATGCACCCACAATCTACTGTGTAGTAAAAAGCATGCACTTTCTAATAGATACCTGTATTTAATTCTCTGCCGATCACTTATTATCTGTGAGTCACAGAACAGACAAGACCTCTTTCTAAGCCACATTTCCTAGACTATTAAATGAGCCTCTACTCATAGTGTCTACTGAAAGGATTAAATGAGATAACACATGTAAAATAACTTTATCAATTACTTCAACTCACTAAAATCTCAATTTCAACTGTCCCAGTATCTGACCACTTTCTATCTTTCCAGATTATTCTTTCAAATCCACTGATGATCCCAATAAGACTTACACTTCTTCAGTCTTTGTGCTCTTTTTTTTGCCTAACCAACTTAAATTTCATGGCCAATTGTGGTTACCAACTTGCACTCCCCCCCACCGCCAAATGTTTTGTAAAATTACAATCCTGATAAAATCCAACACTCTGCTTCTTCCCCATCAGCACCCATGCAGCTAAATAGAGCTAGAGGAAAACTTAACAACCATACTGATTGCTCTCATTTAAATTCATGGCCATAAATCTCAAATAGGTCCTTAATTTTACTCAGGAAATGAAATTTAAGCCTAAAACCATTTACTCTCCCACTCTCCTACACTATTCAAACCTCCACCTCCTCAAATTTCAATACCTCCTTCCCAAACTCACTCTCAGCTGATGTCTTCACTTCCTATTTCATATTATTTCTGAAGTCATAAACACTGCCTATCTTATTTGACTGATGATCTGTTTAAGTTTAGATAAAACCAAACCTTCACTTTTAGATTCTATTCCCTCTCACCTACTCAAGATTATCAGACTTCCGATCCCAGTTTTTCCTTCCTTACTTGGATCATTCCTAACAGCACACAAAAATTCTTTCACCAATTATTAAAAACAGTAAAATCTTTTAAAACCATACCTCCCATATTTCTTGGCTCCCTTGTGTATATTCACCACTGTCAATTTCTCTCCTCACATTCTCTTGATCCCTCTTGAATCACGTTTTTGATTCTATCACCTCGCCCTCATCAAAGTCATCAATGACTTCCATGTTGCTAAATCCAATGGTCAAATCTCAGCCTTCATCTTACCTGACCAACTGCAGCGTTAGACACAGCTCTTTCCTTAAAGCATTTGTTCTTTTGGCTTCCAAAGTATCACTCCTGGTTTTCCTTCTTCCTCATCTTCTTCTAAATGTCCTTCACTACTTTCTATCCTTTACTCTAATTGCTAAATTTTGGGATTTCTCCAGGATTTCTTGAATGTTTTCTCTTTCTACAAGTACTCTTTGGTGATCTTATCTCATAGTTTTAAATACCACTTAGGTGCAAATGATTTGCAAATATATTTTTCTCACCTGGACTACTTCACTAAATTACATTTTTTTCAACAGCCTAATTCACATCTACTTCAATTTTTGACATATCAAAATCCACAACTGAGCCCCCAAGATCACTCTTCCTTCAGTCTGCTCCATTTTAGTTAAATTGCTCCATCCTTCCGGTTGTTTGGGCAAAAAACAAACAAAAAAATCAACTTGGAGTCATCCTTCATATCTAACATTCCACACCCCATCTGTGAGCTAATGTGACTGGCTCTTACTTCAAAATATACCCAGAATTCAATCACTTCTACTTATTTTTACTACTACCACCTGAACCAAGCCGACATCATTTCTCACCTTGATTACTGCGGTAAGTATTTCAAATTAACAAAGTGACATTTTTAAAACTTAAGTCAGGTCTTGTCATTCCTCTGCTCCATGCCCTCCAATGGCTCCCTAGTTTGCTCATAGTTAAAGCTCGAACTCTTACATTAACCTATAAGGCCTTATATTATCCGACCCTCTTATTTATCCTCACTTCTTTAGTTCTAACCACTCACTCCATGATACACCAATCTCCTAGCTAGTCCTTGAATCTGTGAGGCATGTTCCTATTTCAGGACATTTGTACCAGCTGTTACTTGTCTGGATCATCCCTCCCTATTACCCAGGATTCCTATCTATATCCATCACCTTCAATTTTTTGGCTCAAATGCCACCTTCCCTTTGAAGCATACCCTGACCCACCCCACTGAAAATGACAACCTGCTCTAACTCTCCCTATCATCCTTACTTTGCTTTTTCTTTCCATAGCACTTCTCTTTTACTTTACTATAAAATTACTTAATTACTGTATCTGTCTCCCACTACCTGAATGTGAGCTAGCTACATGAGGGCAGGGATTTTTGTTCATTGCTGTATCTGGAGTACCTAAAACAGTGCCGAGCACAATAAAAAACATATTACAGCTTTTTAACCAACATGTACGTAATAAAACTAACCTCTCAGAGAGCTGTTTTCTGATTGGAACGATTTGTTGTTTTCCTTTTCTTCACAGAGATATGTATGCTGCAATAGTCTTTTCTCAGCTCCATTAGGAGTGAAAATTTTGTTACTTTCACTTTTTGGTGGTTCCAGCAAATTACTGTTTATTGATGCTTGTTCTTGCTTGTTACGCAGTACTTTCTCTTTCATTCTTTGAAACACTTTTCCTGGTGATTCATAGTTTGCTTTATTTTTTAATCCATCTTTGTTGGGCTTTATAGCACTGATATCAAGAGGACTGTTAGAGGTGTTAGCCTCTGCTAGCATGGTGGATTGAAATATATTTTTATTTTTAAAAACTGTCATTTCTACAAATTGATTCTTCTTATGGTCATTCGATTTTAAAAAGTTCTGATATTTCACCAAATCTTTTACAGGAGTAAGTGTACCCGAAGGAATGCTGTCAAAAAAGACTGCATGAATGGGCATATTTCTCCTTTGAGAAGATGTCTCTGAAGACAAGTGAATCCCTGGATGTTTCAAAGGTGTTGTAATCATATTAATAAACAAGAGCAACAGATTTCCTCTATCAGAAGATTCACTCAGACACAATTTTCAGGATAGATCTTCAGCAAGGATCCAGAGAAACCTGTAGTTCAATGTGAAATCAACGTTTATTACGCTTTGGTGCAAAAAAAGTTAAGTTTATTTGTTTTCCATAACGACATTATACCAATTAAAAGGTTTAACTGGTTCACAACAATACTGGGTAACCTATAGCTCCCAAGTCAGACTAAGATTTTCTATTTTGTTAAGTCTCATTTTATTACTATTTTTAATTAGATGAGCAGTTTGGTCTTTAAATTTACTTCTCTACAAAAAAAGCAGCATTTGCCAAATCATCTATGTAATATTTCTAAGAAATGAATCTGAATATGTTTTTTTTTTTAATTTACTTGAACCTCAAGTCCTGGAAGTTCCAACCTACTATCTGCATCAAAAAGCTTTAAATGACATCTGCATGTGGCAGTATATTAAGTTATAAAAGATTAAGTTTCACAAATAGGCTTTTCCCTTCAGGCATGTAAATTTTAAGGCAGCAGGTACATCCTAAAGCAAGCTGAAAAATCTATTCATACATCAAAAAAATCAAAACAATACATCCTAAAGCAAGCTGAAAAATCTATTCAATTTTTTAGTTAAATAATCCCCAATCCTGATTTTGTTATGCTGCAGAACATTTTGAGGTTTTAGTTGAAAAACTTTCAAATCAAAAGTAAATTATATTCATTCTAATTTTTAAAAATTTTAATGCTATTTAGAATTTTTCAAGGGACTCATGTACTTGAGCATACATGGTCTTAGACTTTTTAGATTGTTATGTACAAATTTTATATCTGACATATAGAAATTACGATTCTTGGTGATAAGCCATACAGTTGCATTTTGTAGTACTTGGTAAATAAAATACTTTGACCCAAGGAGCTTGGAACTTACTAGTCTAGATTTATAGCATCTTTTATTGCTGAATTTATAACTATTCTAGTAAGTCTTCGACATCATATCAACATAAAAAGCCTATCACAGAAAAATGCAGTCAGACAAAAGACATCAAGTATCTTTATCTACAGTAACTTCTGTGGGAAATAAAGATACAAGTTAAAAATTCATATACAAACTACTATTTATCCAACAGTTTATGAGAGAAAATAAGGAACTATTTCTCAATAACGAGAGCTGACAAAGGGTATCTTGGGAGACTAGCCTTCTGAGACAAAAACCACTGAACTCCACAGAAGCAGCAAATATGCACTAACACATACAATTATGTGGCAATGTGCTAGTGATGGGAATCCCATGCCAAGAGTTATAATACTCACTAGCTATCCGCTTTAAACTCTAGAAAAGAAAAATTAATAAACTGAGACAATTGAAAAATGGCAAAGTATGTGCAGGTTTGCACAATCTCAATTTCCCAGAACCTAATGAAATGCTCAAAAGGAAGTATAAACTGCATATTAACTAGAACTGAAAATAAGCCCAATCTGTAGTAGACATACAGAACTGTTTTTACCTAAAAGCAGATAATGATGGTCACCTTGAAAGGCTCCAAGAACCAGCTCATAACACCTTCTTTCATGTTGCCCAACCTCTTCCCTCTCAATTCAATCATGTAGTATGGAGACGTGAGTAGTCAAGATTTTGAAGATCCTCAAATTTCACTCCCCGCTCAGGAAGCCACAGAGTTCTTCTAGGAGTCCTTTTTTCCTATATCTAACAAACCAACTCGATGTAAGCCATAAAAGTTGCCAGTAGTTGACAGTGGTTTCAGTGGAACAAACTAGGATGTAGAGGTGAACAATATCACCTGGGATTTTCTCTGACCATAGAGGCTTTGCAGAATAGATACAGAATAAAAACAAAACACCACTAGATCGAGGCCACTTAAGAAACACTTAAAGACCCATTCTCCTCAAGTTAAAAGAGCAAACCAAAGAAAATAAATTATGCTGCTCAGACTCTGATAGATAAAAGGACAGACTTTAGACAATGGGAATTTAGTAATCGACATTCCTCAAGTTGAGCTCCTTCTTGGACTGGAGAACAGAAGGTGAATTCTAAAATGGTATGCTTGTGTTTTCATTAACTGCTTAAAGCTATTTGGAAAACTTAATCCTTATAACTTATTCTGAAAACTGACAAATGCTGATGTACTAGGAAAAAATTATTATTTCAAAATAAAAACTCAGGTGAGAAAACCATTACACGAACAATCTAGCTATGTAAATGTAAATACAGAAGGCTAAGCAATTAAGCAACTGGTGTTATGGATGATACTGAATGTAACTGGTACTCTTCTTCCCAAAAAGACACAAATATTTTTTCTAGGAATTTACTGTATTAGTAGTACTACAACTACTAATTATAGTGCATTATAATGGAATGGGTCAATAATCTCAAGGCACACTAACCAAAACTGGAAGGCGGATGTGGGAAAAGTGAGAGGAATTCTAAGTTAACTGGCAAATGGTACATTTGGAAACAAACAAAACAACAAGAACAAAAAACGCAGTACATGATATACAAAGAACTAAAATAGATAACAAAGAGACCAAATGAATTAATTAAAATGATGATCAATACAGAAAATGGACAAAGGACATGAAAGAATACAAAGGCCAATAAATGAATGAAATGATATTCCATTTTATTAAAAAATGAAAAGATGTGAATTAAAATAGTAAAACTTCTTAGCTTATCAGATTGGTAAAGATTATTTTAAATATAGGGGAGCATACCCTTGATCAAGAAATTCCACTTCTAAATTTTTTTCTTGCTGAAACATCTACATGTGAATGTAAATATATATGTGATAATAGCCAATATTTACTGTATATATGCCAGATACTGCATAATCTTACAGCAATTCTTAAGAGGTAAGCATTGTTATTCCCATTTTGAAGATGAGGAAACTAAAGCACAGGGTGGTTAAATAACCTGCCCAAGGTCCCACTGCCTAAGAATAAGAGCGAGATCCCAGCTTATCTGATTTCAAAGCCCAAGTTCTTAAACGGGCACTGTACACGGACGTTCACTGAGGTCCTGAGGAAATTAGAAGAAATCTGGGTGTCCACCAGTCTCAGACGGAATTTTATACAATTAAATTTTATGCATTCAATAAAAACAAATATGTATAGTAACAAACGTGGCTAGGATATATTAAATAAAAAAAGGAAGCAGAACATAAAATTGCATTTCTGTAACACACACGCACAGAAGCATAAGCATATGAAAAAAATCTGGAAGTGTACCAATTTGTAAAAGGCGTTTCTTTGAAGAGTAGAATGAAGGGGACTTCCATTTCCTAACTTTTATTAACATTTGAAAATATGTGCAACCAAACTGTAATCTAATCAGAAGAAAATATAAGTTGGTTGGATCAATTGTTTTCGTAGCCCTGTGCACCTTGAGTTCCAAGATGAAAAATTGGGCAATGACGCACACAATTTTCCCACTTGGTAATCATTCTAAAATAAAGTTGTTGTTTTCTTCTACAGGTAATTTTGGAGCAAAGGCCTAGAGCGCTCACCATCAAAACGAATCTGAACGAAGTGATCTACACTCTTGATAACTGCAGTAGAAATGCAACAAATATACACACCGAATGAATCGATAGTTGCGAATCCACCGCCAAAGTCAGAAGCCCGCGTGGGCCTAGAATTCTGAAGCGCAGGGACTAACAGAGCCCAAGGGTACCCCCAGGCAGGAGTCGAGGAGAGGAGGTGGGGAGGCCGTACCTTGGGTGAAGGTCCTGACTGGGAGAGACCGCGGCGGTCTAGGCTCGGCTTTGCGTGATTGGGGGTCAGGAAACTCAAGGGTCGCGCTGCGGAGGCACGACAGCTCGCAGCCGGGAGTTCCCTAACACACAACAGTGTGAGGATTCAAATTTGAAGAGCCCGCCCTCCAGTCCTCCCGGGATTGGCGCGCTCAGGGACTGCGTCACCATGCGTTTCACGAGGATTTGTGAAAAGTGGGAGCGGTCCCCGCGCCGCGTTGCCCGTACTGTTTCCACAAAAAGTACGTAATCCTAAACTGCCACGGGCACCGAACTCGCCCCCTCCAGTCGTCTGCAGAGTTTTGTCTACAAACGGCGCGCGCCGGCACCTGCGCTCCGGCACTCCTCCCGTTATGCTCTGCGGCAAGAAGGCCTACGTCAAACGTTTCCTGCGTGCTCTGGCGCTATTGCAGTTTTTAAAGTTTGGCCCTTCCCGGCTACCTGCCCCCCCCAGCCCCACCCCGCTGGTGGGCTCGCCTGTTGCGTTTGCTTATCTGTTGCTTCCGTATCTGAGGAAACAGGTTGTTGGTCATGGTTGAGAGAGCTTTTAGTTTTCTCAGGCCGTCAGATGTTTGAGACTGAGAAGGAAGGTTTTGTTTTAGAGGAGTTAATGGACTGAATGCTGTTATACTTGCAGTGGAGTGTTTAGTTCGAGCAGTTCCCACAGGGAGTGTGATGTTTTTTAACCTTACCTCGAATCCTAAAAGCTTCAATCTCGAAGACTCGGCTGCGATGCAGTTTGTGACAGTGACGCTTAGAGCCCTTCCTTTGGTGCAGCCAGTGATGCTCTACTCTGACTAACCACCGCGAAATACCACGTATCCTGCCTCAGCGCCCCGGCTAGAGTCAGTTGCTGGGTGGAAGTATTGTGTAGGGCGCCTTGTTTCATTCTTCCGGGCGGAGGAAGAGGAGCTAGAGCAGTAACAAGAGCATTCAACCCTAAAGCCCTTCCAGCTCCAATCCTGCATGTTCTCTCCATGAACTCCGCCCCGGCTCCCTTCCCCCGCCACAGTCAGCATTTGGGACAGGGGTTAATTTTATGCCTCATCCAAGAAAATTCCTCAACATCCTAGTCATATATCGCATTTCTCCATTAAGCCTGGACTGAAATCGTTGTAATGGGTTAATTTTTTAAAGTGACTTTTGCAATTCCCCTCTTCTAAATCCTGTATCCATTAAATCTGTGCACACCGAATATTCAGAATCGAAGGTATAAATTTAAATTATGCAAATGAATGCAAGTAAGGAAAAGAAACCAGTTGGGGGAGGGAAGGAAGGGAAACAAATCTACAGAGAGAAAACGAAGTTTCTGCCTGCGCAGCATAATGACGAAATGGCTGGACATGGATTTGCACCAAATTTACTGGAAAAGCCAGACTTAAAAATACATGTTAAGTGACAAGTACACTTTGTGGAATAGAGGGACTTTGAAGAGATAGATTTCATACTTCAAAGCATCTGAAATAGCGATATGAGAGGTTTTTATTCCTGATGATGAAGATAGCCATGGCTCACATATTCAGCCAAAATAGGAACCTTGAGATATTTAAAGCAGACACTCAAAAGGTATAGACATTTATTTTTTTGATTAGCTATTTCTCACGTGAGAAGTAACTAGTACATAGTGTGCTCCTGGGTGAACAGCAACGGGAATTTACATAAAGATGGCTAATGATTTTCCAAGAAATACTGGATAAAACAGTTTGTGATTAACAAAGTGTGATGAAAAGTCACAGAGGCCAAGGGACAATGTTAATCTATCCATTGAAACCTCAACATGCTGCCCTGAATGGACCCTCCTTTAAGTTTCTGCCTACCAGGAAAGGAGAGCTTCTAGTCACAGTCAGCCACTTGGGTTAATCTGTCCAATCCTAAATCTGTAACTCACGGGAACACATGCAGACCCATTTAGGGTCCAAAGGACAGACATAGGAGGAAGAGACTAGAAGCCTCACACTGTCTGGAAGTTGCTGCTAAGGGATCTGGGTCTGCGTAGTCCAGAGGAATATTCCTATGACCATGGTAAGTTACAGTAAGGATACTAATTTACCATACAGCATTTTGGGGACAATTAGAAAAAAAGATGCTTCAAGGCCAATATTTCTCAAGCAGAGGTGATTTTGCCCCGCTCCCCCAAGGGACATTTGGCAATGTCTGAAGACATTTAAATCATAAATGTCACAACTGAGAAGGGTGCAATTGACATCTAGTGAGGAGAGGACTAGATGTTTAGGAATGCTACTGAACATCCTATAATGTGCAGGACAGCCACTCCACTACAAAGAATTATTCAATCTAAAATGTCAACAATGCCAAAGTTGAGAAATCCTACCCTTGGAAGATGTAGTTGTGGCATAGGATTTTAGTGTCTTCTCACTCTCTCAGCTGTGTTTTCTTATATAAGATACAATTACAAAACCACTATTGTCCTGTATGGGCCTAGAGGTGAGATGAGGCTGGAGTCAACACATAGGTTATGCAGGCTTTGTGAGAGGAGAACCCTTCAATGGTAAAGACTGCCAAGGAGATTACAGTGTGATAGAGACAATATACAAACACAAAAACATATAAAGATAACATTACAAATTGTAATAAGTGTGATGAGGACGTATCAGTTCAGATTCTGTAGTAAGGTGATGATAAAATGGAGTTAGGAGTACTAGAGATTTATTGGGAGATATGGCCTGTGAAAATTTAAGGGGTGATAGGAAAGGTTGGGCCTGGTAAATCAGAGCCTGATGCAGATTTGACATTTTTGAAAGAAAAAGGGAGAAGTAAACAATGGGACAGAGGGAGCCCAAGATTGCAGTGTAGAATCAGCAAAGTATTGGCTAACCCAATAGGGAAATTGGGGGTAGTTCATCAAAGAAGTCCTTCAGGGGGCATAAGTGAGCAGGCCCTGGAATTCATCATGCTATATGCTGCCTGGGAAAAACATCGCCTTGGCTCAAAGGCTTAAAAAAATTTTTTTTAATTAAATTTTTAAAATTGAGATACAACTAACATATAACATTGTATTAGTTTCAGGTGTATAAAAGAATAATTTGATAGATATTGTGAAATGATCACATATGTCTAGTTAATATGCATCACCACACATAGTTATGATTCTTTTTCTTATGTTGAGAACTTGTAATATCTACTCTCTTAGCAACTTTCAAATATACAATGTAGTATTATTTACTATAGTCACCATGCTGTACATTATATCTCCAAGACTTAGGAAGTTTTTACCCTCGGACCACCTTCGCCCATTTCACCTAACCTCTGTCCATCTGGCAACCACCAATCTGTTCTCTGTATCTATGAGTTCAGGTGTTTTGTTTTTAGATTTCACATACACGGGAGATTATACAATATTCATTTTTCTCCGACTTATTTCACTTATCATAATGCCTCAAGGACCATCCAGAATGGCAGAATTTCTCTCTCTTTTATGGCCGAATCATATTCCATTGTATATATGTACCATATTTTCTTCATCCATTCATCCCTCAATGGACACTTAGATTGTTTCCATGTCTTGGATAAATAATGCTGCAGTGGGCATGGGGATGCAGATATCTCTTTGAGGTAGTGATTTCATTTCCTTCAGATGTATACCCAGCAATGGAATTGCAGGGTCAAATAGTAGTTCTATTTTTAATTTTTTGAGGAATCGTCATGCTATTTCCCATACTGGCTAAACCAATTTACATTCCACCCACAGGGTACTATGGTTCCCCTTTCTTCACATCCTTGCCAACATTTATCTCATATTTTTGATGAAAAGCATTTTAACAGTTGTGAGGTGATATATCTCATTATGGTTTTGATTTATATTTCTCTGAGGGTTAGTGATGTTGAGCACCTTTTCATGTACATGTTGGCCCTTTGTGTCTTCTTTGAAAAAATATCTGTTCAGTTCCTCTGCCCATTTTAAAATCAGATTTTTTTTTTTTTTTTTTTGCTATTGAGTTGTATGTGTTATTTTTGTTGCCTTTGCTTTTAGTGCCAAATCCAAAATATCATTGCCAATAATGATGTCAAGGAGCTTATTGCATATGTTTTCTTCTAGGAGTCTTATGGTTTCAGGTCTTACATTCAAGTCTTTAATCCATTTTGAGTTATTTTTTGTGTATCATGTGAGATAGTGGTCCAGTTTCATTCTTTTGCATGTGACTGTCCAGTTTTCTCAGCACCATTTATTGAAGAAGTCACAGGCTTTAATAAATCACAAAGGTATTGCCATCGAAGGCTGTCAACTAACTGCACTCCTTAGAAAGTAGTGACTCTCTTTCATGAAAGTTTAGAATTATGCACTTTCATGGCTGCCACAGAAGGATAATTAAACTATTCTAACAGAAGTTTAAGT
This sequence comes from Pteropus alecto, assembly GCF_000325575.1. Classification (NCBI taxonomy): domain Eukaryota; kingdom Metazoa; phylum Chordata; class Mammalia; order Chiroptera; family Pteropodidae; genus Pteropus; species Pteropus alecto. Next base: position 9,514,585 of record NW_006442512.1, on the reverse strand, counting down.
GGCTTTCAATGTTTTTTGTTGTAACACACAGCAATAAATATGTTTTACATTATAACCTAATAACCTAATAAATACAAAAATACATATAGCTGAAACAAGAATTTTTAAAACATTACTTATTCTTTCTGTGTGCCATCCATGCTGATAGTTTCCTCTTATATTTACTGTTTTTTAATATCTGTGTAAAACTGTAGGACATTGTGAATATTTTCATGTTTCTGACTTTTTTCATTAAAAATTTTTAAATGAAATTTACATAACTTGAAATTAAGCATTTTAAAGTATACAATTTAGTGGCATTTAGTACATTTACAATGTTGTGCAACCACCATCTACAAAATTTTTTTATCACCTCAAAAGAAAATCTCATACCCATTATACAGTCATTCCCTATTTTTCCCACCCACAGTTCTTGGCGACCACCAATCTACTTTCTGTCTCTATGACTTCACCTATTCTGGATATTTCACATACTGTATGTGGCCTTTTATTTATTTCCTTTACTTAGCATAATTTTTTTGAGGCTAATACACACTGTAGCATGTATTAGTACTTCATTTCTTTTTATGGCTGAGTAATATTCCATTGTATGAATATATCACTTTTATCCATTCCTCCATTGACAGTTGTGTTGTTTCCACTTAAATATATAATAATCTAAGTTTTAATTGTTATAAACTTAGCTTCAGTAGCATACAAAACTCTGCTCATACAAAGCTCTGTCCCCTCTTTTATCATATGCCCACTGTCATAAATTTATAATTACTGTTTTATGCATTTGTCCTTTAAGTCACATAGAAAACAAAAAGGGCTAAAAATCAAAACTACAATGATACTGGCTTTATATTTACCTATGTCATTAACATTTATCTGAGTTTTTTTATTCTTATTGCTTTGACTTGCTATTTAGTTTCCCTTCATTTCTGCATGAAAGATTCCCTTTAGCATTCCTTATAGAGCAGGTCTATTAATGAAAACTCTCTCAGCTTTTGTTTATCTGGGTTGTCTTATTTTCTTATTTATTTATTTATGTATTTATGTATTTATTTATTTATTTATTTTTGTACTTTTAATGACTGAAACAAAAAGATCTAAAACCGTAGCTTCTGGAAGAACTATTTGTTCTTGCCAGTCTTGTACCTCTCTTCAAACTTGACCTTGGCTTCCCGTCAGGACTTGTGTTTCAGATCAGCATCTCTGAAGACATCCTTGTTGACAGCAGTTTTGTACAAGGGTATATCCACAGAGTACCTTCTGGGTATGAGGTAATTGTAGTTATAAACTTTCACAAAAGACTTGATCTTTGACCTCTTGGCAAATTTCTTCTTACCCATGGCAGATGTCACTTTGCTAGGATAGCGGTCAATTCCAGACACCACGGCTGTAGGGGAAGTCTGAGGTGCCATCATCAATGTTCTTCAGGATGGCTGCTTTGTGTCTGAAGTAGTGTCCAGCAAGGGCTAACAACAGCTTCCCAGGTTTCATAAACTTGCCCATTTTGACAGCAGCCACTTGGGCCTACATCCTCCTTTATTTTTGAAGGATAGTTTTGTCAGATATAGAAATCTTGTTATAGACAGTCTTTCTTTTAGCATTCTGAATGTCATCCCACTGCCTTCTGGCCTCTGTAGTTTCTCATGAGAAATCAGATGTTAATGGTATTAAGGATTTCTTATATGTGATATATCTCTCCTCTTATAGCTTTCGAGATTCTCCTTTTATCTTTATCTTTTGAAAAATTGTGTATATTCTCCTTGGAGGTGTTTGAACTTCTTGGATGTGTTTGTTTTTGTCTTTTATTAAATTTTGAGATTGTTTTTGGCCATTTCTTGAAATATTGTTTCTGCTTCTTTCTCTATCCTCTCCTTCTGGGACTCCCATGATTCATATGTTGATACACTTAATGGTTCCCATTGTTATTTTAGCTTCTGTTCATTTATCTTCATTATTTTTCTTTATGTATCTTCAAACTGGATACTTTCAATTAACCTTTCTACAAGTTACTCATTCTTTCTCCTTCCAGTTCAATCTGCTATTGTAACCCTCTAGTGAATTTTCATTACAGTTATTGTAGTTTTCAACTTTACTATTTCTGTTTGATTCCTTTTCATAATTTTTATATCTCTTTTATTGATATTTTCTGTTTGTTGAGAAATCATTCTGCTGATTTCCTTCAAATTTTTGCCTATGGTTTTCTTTTGCAATTTGAGCAGTTGACTTAAAGTCTTTGTCTAGTAAATTCAATGTCTGTGCTTCCTCAGGGACTTCCTAAGGAATTAATTTCTGTTCATTTCTTCTGTGAATGGACCATACTTTCATACTTCTTTGCATGCTTTGTAAAATTTTTCTTGTTAGAAATTGGACATTAAAGTGTGCTAAATCTGGAAGCAGATTCTTTTTCCTTATCAGGATTTGTTTTTGTTACTTGCTGTGGTCTGTAGCATTTGTTTATTTAGTAATTTTTCTGTACAAATTTGCAAAGTGTATATTTTTTGTTTTGTGTGGCCTCTGAGGTTTTTGTTCCTTTAGATTGCATTCAGCTAGTATTTGACAGAGAGTTCCTTGATCATCAGGAGCTAAACTAGAATAGAAAAGAAAAATAAGATAAGATAATAAATAATTAAAAATAAATTACCAGAGGTGAAAGCTTATGGTCTTCTAGGGTTGTTTCTAAGTATACATTCTGCCCTAGGCAGGTATGTGGCTTTCTAAATTCCCTAGTATATGCAGGCACTTTGAATGCCCTAATTTCCCAAAGCAACTCTCCCTAGCTTTTCTTTCCAGGCTTTCAGTGCATCTGTTGTTTGCCTCAATAGTACTCTTCTGCCCAGGCAGCAGCATGTTGTTTATTTGCCTTACGGTTGTTGTTTTTTTTTTGTTTTTTTTTTTTTTAGCAATGTCCTCTGTGTAGCCATTTTGTGTGTGTGTGTGCCGAGTGGGTTTCAAGTTATGCAAAACAAAGGCAAGCACCTTGTGTTTTTCTTCTAGGTGGTACCCAGTAAAGTTAGAGAATTGTCGCAGTTCTTTGACAATGAAGTCTGCTTTGCTCTCTCTGGAACCAGGGACCGAGATCCCACTCTAAGAATGGAGAATGCTATCTTCAAGACTGCCACCAAGCCAGGGAGGGGAATACAATAAGGGCAATTAAAAATTCCTCTCATAAAGCTTTCTTACTACTTTTAAGTTGCCTCTTTCTTGATTCAGCATTTTTTTTGGTTGCTGTAAAGCTTTGATTATTTCCCAGAGTTCTGATTAAGCTGATGGTACAGTTTTTGTTTGATATTTTGATATTAAAAAACAGACTCTTGGAATTATCTATTTTGCCATTTTTACTTGGTCAGGCTTTCTGGGTAAAGGAAATTAACTTGTAATAAATCCTTTTAGCAGATGTGTTTGCTCCTCACATTCCAGTGGGGTGAAATCTAGAGCCATCTGTTTCTATTTCTGTTTCTCATGACTTATTTACCTTAGGAGGTAAGGTTTCTCTCCTCTCCCAGGAGAAGAGGGTATATCTATATAGCAGTTGCTATACAAGCTCTCAGAGTCATGATTTCAGAGGTCCTCTGTGGTGCAACAACCTCTTTTTTATACATGCAAACATAAGCATCTGGCTCTTGTCACATTACCCCATGGAAAGAGAATAGAGCTTGGGAAAATAATGTGATTATTGCTATAATAATGGTCCGTCCTAATCTAGAAACCTCATATTTGCTATCAGGACAACAGAAATAAATATAAGATTAAAAGCTTGACCACTAAAATGATTTCCTTTCCCACTGCAATATGAAAAACATACTACGGATTGTTTTATTACATTAATGGCTCAAGGTAGCCTTCTGTGAGGCATTATTATTTAAGCTGAGGCCTAAAGAATGTTAGGAGTTAGCTGGGTGAAGGAAGAGAATAATTCCAGTTAAGGGTCCAGCTGGGATGATGACCGTAAGATGAAAGAGTACAATAGTTTGTTTGAAAAATGAAAGGAGAAAAGCTAGCAAAAGAATGGTGATGAATAGATTAGAGAGAAAGAAAAGTCAGATTGTTTTGAAGGGGCTTGTTAAGAACTCTAAGGGCAAAGGAAAGACATTGACTAGTTTTAAGTAAGAGAGTGACAAGTTTCTATTTGTTTTAAAGATATACCTCTGGCTGCAATGTAGAGTTGATCATTTTATAATGCAGGAAATAAATGATGCAAAGTCCATCTCAGAAGCTTTTGTAGCAGTCATGATAAGACACGATAAGAGCCTAACTCAAAACTTTGGAAGTGGAGATAGACAGTTTGGGGGTAGTGAGTATACTTGACAGAATTAAATGGCCAGTTTGATGTGGGACCTGGGAAATGGAAGTGTTTAAAATGAAACCTTCATGTTTCTGGTTTGGAAAATTTGATGAGTAATAGCACCATTTATAGAAATAGGTAATAACAGAGAAAGTATTGGTCTGGGGTTAATGAGATGTACTTAGTTTTGGTATGAAGAGTAAAATAATTCAAATGTGTAATGTAGCTTAAATGGCAATGACTTTATCTTTTTGTGCAATTTTTGCATATGAAAGTCAAAACCTGTTATTTTACATAATAGATATGCCTTAAAGTTTATTTTACTCATTTTTCTATCAAATTGCTGTTCCTCTTTTTTTGTCTTTTTGTTTCACATGATATTAGATGTTTATATTTGGTCAAGTGATTTTTAAGAACTGAATATGTTTAGTTCATGCTTTTGAACAAACTCGAAAATAGTCTGGAGGCTTTGCTAGAAATAAATGAGAAAGATTTGTTCAAGGGTCTTAGAGTTAGATACTAGAAACACAGCTAGGAAAAAAATCCAAAAGTGTTCCAAAGAAGAGAATGTATAGCAAAAAATACATTCTTGAGAGTTATCAGTCCTGCATTCTTAGCCCTAGGAATTGGCCCAGGACAGTTAGATATTAGGTGGATGTATACGTGAATCCTTAAGGGGTAATCAAGTGGCCTGAGTATCTGTATTCCAGGTGGAGGGTGGTAATTATAGGATTATCTGGAGGTCCACATGTATATCTGGGCATTAACACAAGACTGGAAAGTTTAAAAAAAAAAGTCCAGACTAGTTAGAACAAGGATGAGGTATTTTCTTATGCCCCACTCTTCATAATGTTAACTATTTCAGCAAGTTGGTTAAAGTGACCCCATTTTATTTATTTCATATCTTCACTCTTTCATCAATGATGTAATTTTTGCAGCATCCATATGTATCTATGGTTAATAGGTTGTCACATGTCAGTTGGATTTAGCTAACATCTTAAAATACTTAATTTGTCTTTCCAAAACTGATATAACTACTTTGTCATAAAATATGAGTTTGCAACAAAGTATCTAGTTAAAACCTAATATTCAAAGTAATGTAGAAATCAAGAGAAAATTTGTTTGTTCCTTGAATGAAACAGAGTAGGTACGGCAATTCTGGTAGACTAAAATAGTATAAGGATATCAGAATGCTCTTTTAGAGACTTAGCTTATATCTGCTCTGGAGAGAGAGGGGGAAACTCATTGTTGAGTTATACATCATTGAATGCTGGAGATGAAGCTCCTCAGTGACACCTCTTAAGAGGCTCTTGGATAAACATGGTTGTTTTGCACTTGCTATTAAGAGTCATCAGTAAGTAAGGTATTTGAGTGCTGGGCTGGTTATTTTCTGTTTCCCCCAACTCCTCTTTCCCAGATTTATTTCTACCCTTCTCTACTGTACTGTTTGCCCCTGGAAGTGGATCCTGATTAACTGTGTTGTGTAGACTTTCTTGTTCTCTAGCTTCCAGTTGGTTCAGGCAGTTGTAGGGACCAGAAAGGGTTTGAAGGGTATGAGGAGAAAGATAAGAGAGATCAAGGCATTTCTTCCTTCTCACTGTCCCTGCCTGGTAGCTGTGTTCTGGCTGTGACTGCAGCTGTACAACTACAAGCTTTCATCCTCCTAACTCCTCCATCATTCCATCTCCAACTTGTCTCCCCAGGCCTAGAAGGGGCAACAATCCCAGAGTGCTCGACATTCCCGTTTAATCTCTTAAGTTTTTTCACACATTTGCAGATAATCTCTTTATTAAATTATTTTCAAATCTCAACTGAGGGTCCCTTCTGTTTCCTGATGATACCTATATTCTGAGAACAGACTAAGGCACATTAGTATACCCTTTTCTAGTGACAAAAGGAATGGACAGCCTTATTTAAAAAGAAGCTTCCTGACAGATGATATGAAACATACAGGTTTTTTTCTTTTGATAGTCTTTAAAAATAAGAGAATTTTTTTTCCAGAATGGCTTATATCTGTTTAATAGATGAGATTAAAATATCAATGGCTATCATATCTATCCATGCCCAAATAGTTGTTCAACACAGTCCCACTAAGCCATTTCAGTGCTCTTGTGCACTTAAAAAAATATTTAAATACATCTGGTCTTTTGCTGTTTTACTTTTTAAAGCCTCTCTCTCTCTCTCTCTCTCTCTCTCTCTCTCAAATTGAGTCACCTTAAAGAAGAATCTTTGTAAAAGGTTGAAAATAGAACAAATGAAAAATTTATTTCAGCTAGGATTTGGCAACTTTCTTTTGCAGATGTTTTTCTTCCTCTAGAAAATAAAAGCCAAAGCCAACTAATGTCCAAGGTTCAAATAGTACATTTTAATTCAAAGCATACTATAAAGATTATCAACATAATCCAGAGATGAATGTAGTGATCTCTGGTAGTTGAAGTAATAGTAATTTTATCTTATATTTCTGCCTCTATCTTAGGAGAAAATATGCAATAAGAGATCATCCCTCTGCCCTTGATGAAAAAGTCTTGAAAATTTCCCTCTTTCCCCACAGTCTTGAGTGAGGTGATGAGCTCACAATTTTTATTACGGTCTGAGGTTGCTGTAGTTAGCCTTATATCTATCTTATTAGCATTATTTTTCTCAGAGCTAAACCTACATTTCTGATTCTTCTGAGGAAAGGAAAGTTGGAAAGCAGCACCTTAAGCTGTGGTCTTCCATACAGCACATTGATTCTAAAGGAACAAATGCCAATGACATGAGCATTTGCTACCTGTAAACAGGGGTAATTTGGCTGTCTTCTAGTTTCACTTTTGCATACTCTTATTGAACTGAGCATGGTGGGGATGTGGAAAGAGGAGGAGACATGAAGGGTTACCATAGGAAGAGGAACTAGAAAGGGTCTGAAGGGGAATATAGAGGAGGGAGTGAAAGGAGCAACTTTGTCCAGAACTGAGCATTATGCATTAGTTCATCTCAACCAACCAGTGTCTCATTAAACTTGGTTACCAACCTCCAATATCTGTGATTCTTGGTTGAGTTTTACTTTTTGGACCAATATACCCTAAATATACAGGGCATGGTAAAATAGGAACTTTCCAGAACTCCATCAATGTACTTGTACCATTGCAGTCATATAGAATACGACATTCCCATGATTATAGAAATCTTTGATAGCTATTTCCTGGTTTGGTGTTCTATGAAGCATAAGACAAAGGACCTTTATATTAGCTCATCAATAGGTGATATTTCTAGCTGTCAACTGGTTTTTTTTATTTTAGCATCTAGTATCTTAGAATCTAGTGTCTAAGCTGGTCTCAGTTGATGTTCCTGATATTTAAGTCTGGCTGCTACTATCCAAGACCAACATTACCTTTTCTTTCTAGATGATCACTACCCATGAATGGAAGACTATGACTGATCTGTCATGATTTACAGAATGTATTTAATTTCATGGAATCATATTTTCCTCCTGTTCTACTTCGTTCCAGTAAAATGGTTTCTTGAGTGCGGGCGTTCTCATGGAGCTTATACATCTCCTCTAAGACCCAGAGACTGATACTTCATGGCTTTATCACAGTGTGGTGGACAGGGATATGTGTCCGCCAGATATCTAGCTGTATTATTTTCCTATGCTGCTGAAACAAATTACCACAAGCTTAGTGGTTTAAAGCCACACAAATTTGTTTTTCTATAGTTCTAGAGGTCAGAAGTCCAAAATCAGTTTCACTTGACTAAGGACAAGGTGTATGCAGGGCTGGTTCCTTCTGGAGGCTCTGAAGGGAAAATCTGTTTCCTTGCATTTTTTAGCTTCTAGTGGCTACCTGTATTCCTTGGCTTATGGCCCCTCCCTCCATCTTCAAAGCATACTACTCCAATCTTTGCTTCCATCATCACATTGCCTTCTCCTCTGACTCTGACTCCTTCATCCCTCTTCTAAGAACCACTGTGATTACTCCAGGTCCCCTGCTGCTTCTCTCCACCTCCTCCCAATAATCTAAGATATATTCTTTCCTGTCAAAATCCTTAACTTAATCATATATGCAAAATCCCTTTTACTGTATAGGTTAACATTCACAGGTTCCATTAGGACATGGATGTATTTGGGGTCCATTATTCAACCTACCACACCTATCTCTTCAGTGTCTGCCTTGGCTGTAGAGAACCACTGTACATGAAGTTACATCCTTTTCAGGCAGCTTGCATCTGGTGACTAAGGGAAACACAGGTAGAAAGACATGGGAATTTTGGCCCAGCCCAGGAAGCTTTGTTGAGAAATACTTGCTCCTGCCAAACTGGTTGAGGGTTTGTTTGGTCTATGGCATAGTTTGATTTCTTTCTCTCCCCAATTCTATTTTCTCCCCTTTCCTTTCCTTTTTAACCAACATCTTGTACCTCAAACTCTGGTCCATCTGGTTCTAGAGAACTCAAGTTAGTACTGGGAGTAAGCTGAAAAACAGTCGATAAGATGGGTTTTTATAGTTCACTACATGGAAGACAACGCAGAGCTCAAACAGCTTCTGGCAAAAGTGGTGGTTCACTGTTAAGTTTTCACTTTTAGTGTGTTGGGAGAGTAAACTGGTAGAAGGTAATGTACTAGTAGATGAAATATATTAGATATTTGAGATTTACAGTGAAAAGACCTATTATACATATATACAGTTAATAAAATTGGTTGGCTATTACTAAGTTCTTGGCTTGATACTTGTTTTTGTAAATAAAATTTTATTGAGATACAGCCATGCCCACTCATTTATATATTGTTTATAGCTACTTTTACACTATAATGGCAGAGTTGAGTAGTTGCTACAGAACCTGTCTGACCCACAAAGTCATACACAAAAAATTTACAATCTTGCCTTTTGCAGAAAATGTTTGCCAACTCCCAATTGAATGCTGGAGTGGTAGTCCCTATCATATTTCCATTTAATTTATTAGGCTCCTGCAAAAGCCAATGTACCTGGAGAATGATTAGACTACTACAAACTCAGTTAAATAATATCTTTGGTTGCACTACTTGATGAGGAACTTTTACTAGAGTGAATTAGTTTGGCAACAGATCCTTGTTGAGTGGCCATAAAATTGGAAAATATTTTCTTTTCTATTTCAATTAGAAAGAATAAGAATTAGTTCATAATCCTATGGAATGGATAATAATATTCATATGGAATGGATAATAGTATTCATTTGTAGATTTGTTTTAGTCTCCTACCTTTTGTAATAATTTAGTTTGAAGAGATAGACCATCTTGACATTCTACACTGTATTACTTTAACTAATTTATTTAATGACATTATATTGATTCATTTGGATTTGCAAAAGATTACTAGGACAGTGGAGGTACTGGTAAAACATGTAATCTAGAGCATGGGTGACAAACTCTATGAAGATTAAAGTGCCTGCCACATCTATAAATATTTTTGGGGTCTATTGGTTAGCATTGTGCCTGGATAGCTCCTCCAAAGTAAAAGAGAAGTTATTTCATTTTGTATCACCTACATTAAAAAAGAAGCACAATACTGGTGGGCCCCTGGGATACCTAGGGATACTTCTCTAGCCCATAAATATAAAAGGCTGACTACTTTAAATGGGATATAGTGTAAGAAAGAGCTCAGCGACAGGTCCCGGATGTGGGATGTGGTGCCAATACCTCTGCCACTTGGGCCCTACAGTTTGGCAGGATCTATGATGTTAAAAGTGTTGATGAGCAAAGATGCTGCATGGAGTTTGTGGCAAACACCAGTGGGTAAATCATAATGTAAGCCCCTTAAATTCTAGAGCAAGACCATGCCATTTTCACTGGAGAATTATATACCTTTTGATGTGCCTGGCCTTAGAGCATTAAGTGACTATCTATCTAGAAATTCCCATCATGAACTAGGTCCTGTCAGACTCCACAAATAATAAGGTCAGACAGGCTCAGAAACAATGTATAGCAAGATGGAATTGGTACATTTGGGAGCAAATACAAGCATGAGCAGATGGCACAAATGAGCTTCATGAGCAGGTGTCACAGATGCCTGTGGCACAGTTATATCAGTGACCTTCCCTCAGCTCATGCCTATGATTCCATGGGGGATTCTCTCTTATTACCGGAGGAGTAACTGAAAAAACTCAAAGCTGGTTTATGGATGGGTCAGCTCAGTGTGTAGATGAAAGTAAAAAATGGCCTCACTCAAAGATGGCCTTGAAAGACAGAAGGTCCTGGGAACCATTGTCTATTCTATCCTTTGCATAAATGCATTTTTCCCTATCTCACTGGAACATTTTTTCTCCTAACCATGCTCCTGCCTCATTATATTTTATAACTATTAACCTTTCAAGTAATGTTATGGAATCCACTTACTTGCTTCTTTTAAGAATTATTATCCATAACTTTGTCAAGTTTCCTCATTTTTAGAGAGAAGGAACCGTATTCAACATGTAAGTTAGCTACCTCTTTCACCCAAGAACTATACATCATTGCCACAGCTCATGACCCTACCACTGTAATTTGTTTCTGGAGATATGAGTTAGTTTCATGAGCTTGGCTACTTCAGGGTTTTATCTCTATGGTTATTAAATGAGTAATAGTAAATTCAAATCAAGAAGTTTTATTTAATATGATGACCTGTTAAGAAAAAAGGAAATTGTTTACCTTCTAAGTTTTGATGGTAAAAGGAAATGGTTTCTTGAAAGTCAAAATAGGTCAAAACTTCAAAATTAGACTTACACACACACACACACACACACACACACACACACACACACACACACACACACAAACAGTGCAGAGAGAAATAAAGGAGACTACTTATAGAGAAACTGGACCTTAAAATCAGATAGAAACCTGAAAGCATGAAACTACTTATATTCTTGGCCCTTCTGCATGGGCACTGTGGAAGAAATTCTGACATCTCCTTAAACAAGTATGTGTCCTTTCTATTGTTATTTTCTGTAATTTTCTTTCAAGCCTGACTTGAAAATACTGTGATATATGTGTGTGTGTGTGTGTGTGTGTGTGTGTAATATATAAGGATATTTTTAAGTGGTTCCTTAAATTTTCTGGGCCTTATTATTATTATTTTTATTATTATTATTATTATTATTCTCTACCGCAGAGCATTTTCCCCCATAAATGTGTACAACAAAACAATGCGTAGAAAGTTTCTCACAAAAGATATTATAAAGTTAACAATTCACTTGAATTTAAGAATTTGCCAGAACTCAGAAGCAGCACTGGAATTTAATTAGGTTTCCACTAGATGGCAAGCTTCCTCTTTCAATTCCAGAGACATCGAGCTTAAAAAATTGTTGCTATTTTAAACCTACATCTCTGCCCGAGACGGCTGCACTTGTATCAAAAAATGATAAAAGCACTGTTCACAAATTTAGTCAAATTTAGAATCAAGTTTTTCAAACGGAAACTGAAAATATATTGTGAAGTTTAAAAGTTTTGTTTGGAAAATATATATTCATTCATTCATTTGGCAAACAAGTACCTCATATATGTTTTTCATACTTTGTTTCTTTTACTCTCCCTGCCCCTCCCCCCCATGACATTAGGTATTTTTATTACTCATTTTAGAGATTGGGAAACTGAGGTTTAGAGAGATTAAGTAATTTATTAGCCCAAGTTAAACCGTCTATGTTTAAGCCTAGACAGTTTGATCCAAATCATTTTTCTCCTAACCAGTACATCTTAGTGTCTTCCTTAAGTAAATTAAGATAAATCAATGTAAAATATTTAGCACAGAGTTTGACACATAGTACTGTTTAAAATATTAATTTCTATTTTTTCTCTGTTGTAGATATTAACAGATGTAGAGGCTAAGAAAAATATTAATACTTTTCCTTTCACCCTCAAAGTTTTTCTAGCTGGGCTAATAATCAAATTAACAGAGAGAGATTAATAGGAGAAAATAAAATTTTACTATATGCTCATGGGGAATTCACATACGCATGAAAATTCTAAAGACAGTGAGGCAACATTGGGTAGACATGTCACTTTGGACAAAGGAGAAAAGGGGGAGATAACATCTTAGTCTTTAAAAGTGAAAATGGGCAATTTTCAGGTAGGTGAAGAGTGGAACACACATGGAGGGCAAATTCTTGCTGAGCAACTAAAAAACAATGTGAAACAGGGGGTGTCTAGCTAATAGGCTCCTGCCTGAAGACCTCCTGTTTGCCATACTTCATTCAAATTAGGCTAAGGCAACATTCTCAGATCCCCTCCTGGAGCAGGCCTTTCTCTTTACCTGAATCTTTACCTGAATCTCTTAGGAAGGGAGAGAGTTAAAGGTTCTTTCTAAGTCTTTTGTTGCTTAATAAATAGCTTAAAATCATTCTTCCAAAACGCAGCTTCAAGGTGGTAAAACTTTGGTCCTTCTCAAGGGTTAAATCTTCTAGTATGATCTTAATGAAAGATCATTAAGATCTTTAATTTAGATAAATAAAAATGATTGCAAAGCACTGTATTAAAGCAAATAATGTCTGCACAATGTCGCCTATTTAAGCATATGTAAGATCAAAAGAAATGACATAAAACTCTGCAAAGGAAATGTATTATAGAAGAGAAAGACATATATATATATACACACACGAGAAACATACACGTGAAAGACATATGAGGAAACCAAATGCAATAAATCATAATTTCAGTAACAGAAATTGTTTCCTTGTGAATGCTTCTTGCTGTAAAAAAAATTTGTATGAATACAAATTAAATAAAATGAAAGTTTAAAGACAAGAATATAAAACAACAGAATGAAATAAAAGAAGTACTAGGTCAAAGAAACTGAGATGGCATTTTAAATCTAATAAACATATTAAAAGACTAAGGAACAGAAATACATTTGAAATTTAAATTAATGTGATAGAAGAAAGGCATAAGAGCCAGTGAATTCAAAGCAAGTTGGAGATGAAAGCAATTAGGATGAAAATGTCAGACATGGATGATTGACAAAGACAATTAGTATCTCTAAAGTAGACAATAGATAGTGAAAAAAAGTATTCAGAGATATAATAATAGAAAATTAATAAAAAAGTGCATACCTCTAACAGGAAAAGTTGATATTAAATTATCAGTATTAAGGTATGCCCTGGTTGTTATTCGACCTCAAGAATTAAAAACAAAAAGAGTTCTTTAGAAATCAAACAGAAAAAGCAAGTAACTTACTAAGGGGAAAACTCAAGCTGGTGTCAGACTTTTCACAGAAACATTTAATGCTGGAAGAAATAGAGTGCCTACCACATTCTTAGACAAAGGAAGATTGACTCAAAATATTATATCTGCCCATGTTATTATTCAAATATAAAGGTATCAGAGAACAAAAATTTTAAGAGTTCTTAGAAAGAAAAAGAAAAAAACAACACCAAGCTCTCATCAAATGGAGTTCAGCTAATCAAGAAATTAATAAAAAATGGAGACCTTAGGAATGGAGATACACATCAAGTGCCTGGCAGTGTACTAGATACTGGGATTTTAAGGAAAGTAAGGCTTTTCTGTCCTCAAGGAACTTAGCCTAGCGGAAGAGAAGGAGATGCCAAAAAATTTGAGTACAGTGTATTAAATGCTACTACATTGGTAGAACAAGAAAAAGTAATTATATTGAAACCCGAAACTTTGAGGATGAGCACCTAGAAGATAATAGGAAAGTAACAGAGAAGACCTTCCTAGGAATGGGGAACAAAGTACAAAGGCTTGGCAATTTGAGTTGGCACTGTGGTGGTACATGTGGAAGTGGCAGAAGCTGAGCCTGGAAAGTCATAAGCAGCTCATGAAGGGATCTGTGTACTTGCTATGGGGTTTTAACCACTGAAGAGTTTAACCTGGGAAATGAAAGACAAAAGGGAAAGATGTTAATAAGACATATCTCATGACATTGTCATTGCCACAACAATCTGCACAGAAATTTCATTCCTATTTCAGATGAAACTTTGCATTTGACATTACTATTTTCTTCTTGCCTTTGTCTTTGATGTGCTTCTTTGATGTCAGTATAACTGCTTCATTTGATCTTATTTAGTAGCATCCTTTGCAATCTTATAAACAGTAAGCATACTGAAAGAGCATTATCATATCCATCAGCTTTGTTTTCCCTGGTCAACTAAAATTTTCATGTATCCCTTATTCTTGCCACCACAATCAGTTATTTGTTTATAACTTGACAAATTCATACAAATATTTATTCCAGTTAATTTAAAAGGAAGGCAAGACTAACAGTACATCTATTATTAATGCGTTCTAGTTATTTAAATGAGAGTGCAGAGTTCTGGCTGTGGAAGATCAGAGTTAAAAGAGATGTTTAAAGTTTACTTAAAGTTTAAGTTTAAAGTTTAAAGTGACAGTGTTTTTTAAACTTTAATGTGCTTAGTAATCACCTGAGACCTGTTTAAAATGCAGATTCTGACTCAGGAGTCAGGGGTGGGGCCCAAGATTCTGCATTTTTAACAAGCTCCTAGCTGAGGTCAATGCTACTGGTCTACAAACCACACTTAGAGAAACAAGGTACTATAAAACAGGTAAAAATACCCAAACATTCTACTCCTATAATTATATAATAAGTATTTGTAATTTTATAATTTTCTATTTGGCCACATCTTGCAGATGGGCCATGAATCCATCAGAAAGCTCAGGCAATGCTACTGATATAATATGCTATTTAAATAAAAACTAGACCATTCTCTTCTGAGTATTATATTTGCTTTATATAAGTCACATTAAAGTTAATTATACTAAGTCATGTTTTTTACCTCACAATGTCTTGGTGTGATGTCACTCTCTGACAGCTGGGGCTACCTTTTTGGGGGTCAGTCCCCATCCATAATTAGGCCCTTCTAGTCACATATTTAGCTAAGTTTAAGAAAAACTAGTATTTTTACTGAGCTATAGCTGTCTCAGGGTACCTATAAATAAACAGTGTGTTGTAAAAAGAAAGCCTGATATATTATTTCATCAACATAAAATTCATTTAGAAGAAAAAAACCACTTGAATTGTGAAGTAATGTTTTAAGTTCAGATTCAATTTATAGTCTATTCTTACATCAGTCTGGTTTAAATGGAAAACTTTCTAAGGCAAACAGAAAGTAGGAAAAGTAAAAATAATTATTGGCAAACATTTTGTTACCCAAGTAAGTAGCTACCACTTTGTTTAAAAATAGATTTAGAGTCAAGTTTGGAATTCATTTTCGACATGCTTTAATTTAGCATAATCTCATAATTTTCTCATTTCAGGTAAAAGGGTTTGTTTTGGCTGGAAAGGAGCTTCTTTTCCCCCATGCATCTCACACCTAGCCTGGGAGAAATAAACCTAAAATTGTGTGGTACACTCCTTACCTGGCTCATGAACGGTATCCTTCCTTTGCCATTTGTGCCTTTTGTCACATTGAAGAAGGCATCAGAAAAGCGGCAGTCACAGTTTCTCCTGAAAGTGTTATGCTGCCCCCTTCTGTCTACATGTATTAAGATTCAGGCAACGGGGACACTATGGTGCAAAGGAGTGTCATTTTGGCTTTGTAATGTTTTTTGTTTCTGAACATCTGCAACTCCCTCAGGATTGTGCTATACACTAAAAATAAAACAAGTATAGCTTGTGATTTACCTTGTTTTCAGTGAGTCAAGGCTGTAGATTCTAGGGATAATTCTAGTAACATAAGAGAGTTGTAAAAATGGAAATAAAATTGCTGAATCCAAAATGAACTTGGAAGATGATCATAGTAACTTGTACATGCCAAAAATCAAGCCTAATATCTGGAAAATCTGACTTCTTCCAGATTTTGCATGAGGAAATCATTTTAATGTTTTATTGTTACAGCTGTTATGATTACCTGGAACCCTTAGGGATTCTTTATGTGGAGCTGCTTGCTACAGATATTAGCATGAGGAATAAGATGCTTTATAGTTTATGTTTAAAAGAAGTCAGCAGATCATATCTTCCCTAAATAAGTCTCACTCAAGGCAATACTTCTAACATGCTCTCAGGACAATTCTATCACCTTTGTGAAAAGAAGGCATTAAAAACCTAGACAAGGAAGCTATTAGCTAGTATAGGCTTATGAATGGATAGACAACTACGATAGAGGAACTTTCCTGGAAGAAAACTTTCTCCTACAACCCTAAAATTTCAACATTAGAAATTAATTTCTATTGACTTTGGTCTTTTAAAGGTTTCATACTAAAATACAAACACACTTTCAAGGCATAGTCCATTAAAAACACAGAAATTAGATTTGTAACTGGTTTGAAGTCTGTGCTCAAATAGTGCCTAAGGTATGTCTCTGGTAATGTCTTTTGAAATATTGAGTTCAACATTTAAAAATCATTTTATTAAAATAACATACTCATTAAACTGGCAAATTATGAAGTTGGGAGAATTAAAATCTAAGTGATCCTGACTAGCTGGAATGGGAGATGAAAGTTTAAATCTAAGAAAATGAAATTTCCAAACACTAAGTGTAAAGTGCTGCACTTAGGTTTAAAAAATAGACAACGAAAAACCCTGTGGATAACATAGTATATGTGAAAACATCTTAGGGTTATCGTTGACTATAAACTTTAAATAAGTTGACAGTGTGATGTAGCAAAAAATAAAAAGTAGTAATGCAGTCACTGGTTCTATCACGAGGAAATAAGAGCCTCTCTTCCCTGTAAAACACATTTGGAAGATTGTGTTTAGTTCTGGGTATCACATTTTGAAAATGATTTGACCAGCCAGAGAAGAGTGAGCTGAAGCCATATCGTACAAGGTATATTTGAGAGAATGGAAAATGTATACAATGGAGGAGACAAACTTAATTGGACTTGATTCTATCTTTAAATAGCTGAAAGATTGTCACACAGAAGATTTAAATTTATCCTGAGAAGCCTCAGAGGCAGACCTAGAAGCACGACAGTATTAGAGAGGGATACTTTGGTTAAAGAATTATCTGAAAATGGAGATGCTTTAGGAGGAAGTCTGTCATCGCTAAAAGTTGAAGTATTCATGCAGAGACTTGTTGACTACTAGTTTGGGATCTTATAGAAGGTATTCTATGTTTAATGTTTTCTATTGTGTTAATGGACATCTTAAAGGAGTTTAAGGTACAGACAATAGCGGGACACAAATAGGTGCTTGCAGTCAGGGAAGAATGTGACAGAAGGAGAAATACTCATAACAAGACACAACACCAAGTCAAACTTTTGTCTATGTGATTGTTAGCAAGGGTCAGCCTGCTTGGTAGGTGGGAGTGAGAGGAATATGAGGGGGATAATGCAGGGGGGTGTAGAGTATCTTCAATTCATTCACTCACTCAACAAAATGCCATATATGAGGTCTTATGCTTAGGTACCGGAGGTATAAAGATGAATGAGATGTAATTCCTACCCACTGGAACTCCTATTCCGGTAGAGGAGACACATAAAGACAAAAAATCCACAATACAACATGGTAAGTGCTTTGGCAGTAGATGGAGGGCAATTGACAAGGGACTAACATTTGGGATAGACTGATCAATGAGTTTATAAACATGCCATTTCAAATTGACAAAAAGAAAACCATGATGATGCCATATTTATTTGTTGTCAACTAAAGCGTATACTCAAGAAAATCTGTTGTAGGGTCAATCTATGGGAACTTTATAGTAAGCGTTGCTTCTCTGAATAGTGGTTCATGCAAAACACCTACGTATTTTATTTGAACTCAAGCTCAGTGTGAGTTCAGTATGATATGACAACCAAAAAAGCTATTTTTAAAATCCAATAATAGATGTATAGTACCATGAACAATTAGAATAATAAAAGGAACATCAGACCACATCTCACATATATAAAATATCATGATTTAAAGGGAATATTGACAGTCTAAGCAAGATCGTTTTTCAAATGACATGAAATACAATAGAAGGAACTGAGTGTTTTTTTAGTTTGCAAAAGACATGATTTATGAGGAGCCTAATCAAATATTTTAATGGCACTTAATGTCATATGAAAGAATGATTAGACTTACACAGCTATAGCTCCAGAGAATTAACTCGAACAAGTCAGAGAAGTTAAGGAGAGGGAAGTTTTGGCTCAGCCCCAAGTGTATCTGTCTGATAATTGCAAAGGGCTGCCTTTTAATCTAGTGAACTCCTTGTGTGTGATAGCAGTGATAATCCAACTTCCCACTCCTCCCTATATCCACATCCTTTGCAATATAACTTAGGAGTGCCTCCCATTGTGGGCAGGTTGATCTGCCTTGCCTTTTAACTCTAGGCTGAACCATGTGACTTGCTTGGCCAATGGGATATTAGCAGATATGACACAAGCAGAGGCTTAAAGTAGACTTGCACATTGGGATTTGTTTTCTCCTACACTTTTGCCAGCACCATGAGAACATGCTTGGGCTAGAATTTTGGAAAATGAGATGCGCATGGGCAGGGTGAATCATCCTAGTCATCCCAGTGGAGGCCTTCCTAAATCAGCCGAAGGCCAGCTGACCTCCAGACATCTGAGTTGAATACAAATGAGTCCAGAACTGGCCAGGCAAGTCCAGTCTAAATTGCTGGCCCATTTACTTATTATGAGCTAAATAAATACTTATAATTTTAAGTCGATATGTTTTTAGATAGTTTATTTTACACTATCATTGTGGCAGTAGATAGCTGACATTCTCTATTGGTCATATTCAAGAAGGGGATGGATGGCTATTAGTCAGGATTGTTATAGAAAAGGACACTTAGGTGAACACTTAGACTAGATGAATTCCAAAGATGGTTCTCTTCCTGGGGACTAAAATGGTAATATTAACATAATAATTAACACTCAGTGAACAGTTACTACCTGTCAGGCATTGTTTTAAGGGCTTTACATGTAACAGTATTTACTTCTATGAGGTAGTTACTCTTATTATTCCCATTATACTGTTAAGGAAACAAGCAGAGAACACAAAACTAGTAAGCAGTGGATCTAGGATTGAACTTAGGCATCTGTTTCCAGAAATCACAACCTTTCTCAGTACTCTGTGCTCACACTGGCCCATGAATTATGTTCAGTATTCCTAACGCCCATCAGAAGGTGGGCATTTATATCTCCATATATTTATTGAGTGAGAAAATAATCACTTCTCTAAATGCATTTGTTTTGGATACAGGAAAACTTTCAAAACATGAGTTATATTAGGTAAAATTAAAAAGGATTCCTCAGTGGTAAAAACATTGACAACCACTGCTTTAGTCTTCCAACCTTAAGATTGTATGATTCTTAGATACGATTTTCTAATGCTAATGTACCGGGGTTTTCTTTTATTAAAATAATAATCTAGTGAAAAGCATTCCATAAAAACTTCCTCAGAGTACTTGCTTTACAGTATGTACTTCATAGTGCCATTCATAAAGAAAATATAAATGTGTTGGTGATAGTAGCAATGTTCTGCTCATCTACCAAAAAAGATGTGTTACAACATAAAGAAAATTTAAAAGAAAATGCATATTAGCCAAACTATGGGTGGTAGGATTATATTGTAATAAAAACCCTTTATTATACTGGACATGGGGATAGAATTAGCAATAACTTTCGGTTGACAAATTAAACATATTATGTGAGTGTTTGGTTTTGTAGATATTTTGGAGAACCCGGCTTAATCTCTCATGTCTTACTGGATGCTTAAATTAACTGTGCTACTTTAATAGTAATGAAATCCATATTTTTATACATTCTTTGCAGCAGAAGATAAATATTGAGTAGAATTCAATCTGAACTGTTGAAAACATGTTATGTAAATCTAATGAGCTTATATAATATGAGTTTAGCAGACAAGCTCTATTTTTAAAATTGTTTTAAAAATTATATTATTTTCTGCATTGCTTGCTTTTCTAAAATCATACCTATTTTTAAACTAAGGAAGTTAGCAATAAGGCGATAAGATGGAGCTTGTGGCTCATCCTCTTTTTAATGTTTATTTAATTTCTTGAAAAAAAATTATCACTGTTCAAAAACTGCCTTCATACAAGTGATCGCCAGTTTCCCTCACACATTTTGAAAAGGAACATATATATTAATTTTAAATATGTAAAACCATTTTACCTAATATTTATAAATATGTATTTATTTTAAAATATATGCATTTATTGTGATGATCTACCATTTAGTTGAACATTCTTGGTAGTGTATACTGGTAGTTTAAATTGGGATATCTTGGGACAAAACTGATTTAATAATTTTCTGTGTTCTTCACTGTGTTCTTTACACCTGTAGATAGATTTTTCTATTCACACGAAGGTAAAATAAGTAAAAGGCAAAAAATTTTATGAACAGAAAATACTACTCATATGACAACAAATACATACCTCTACCAGGGATAAAAATATGACTGTTACCCCAATCTGGTCTATTGTAAAAAGTATGAGTTGATAACTTTTCCTCCCAGGTCCAGACTCAGATTTGGAAATTTTACTGATTTAGAAATTTTGTATGACATTGTTACAATATATTAAAAATATCCCTACTTTTATTAAACAAATATAATCTTCCTTTGGTTTGAAATGGTGCTTCATTCATTATTCTTTTTTTAATTTATTTTTTAAATTTATTTTTTAATTATTGTTGACCTACAATATTATATCAGTTTCAGGTGTACAGCATAGTGATCAGACATGTACATGTCTTATAAGGTGATCACTATTACCCAAGGTGATAAATCTATTACCCATCTGACACCACACATAGTTATTACAATATTGCTGACTATATTCCCTATTCTATAGTTTATATCCCTGTAATTATTTTTATAACTTCCAATGTGTACTTCTTAATCCCTTTCACTTTTATTACCCATCCCTCAACCCCCTTCCCATCTGATGACCATCAATTTGTTCCCTATATCTATGATTTGTTTGTTTCATTTGTTCATTTATTTTGTTTTTTAGATTTCACATATAAGTGAATTATACAGTATTTGTCTTTCCCTGTCTGACTTATTTCACTTAACATAATACCCTCTAGGTCCATCCATGTCTTGCAAGTGCAGGATTTCATTCCTTTTACGGCTGAGTAGTATTCTATTGTATGTATGTACCAAATTTTCATTATTCATTCATCTGTCATTGAATATTTAAGTTGCTTCCATATCTTGGCTATTGTAAATAATGCCACATATATCTTTTTGAATTAGTGTTTTGGATTTCTTCAGATAAATACCCAGAAGTGAAATCATTAGGTCAAATGGTAGTTCTATTTTTAATTTTTTGAGAACCCTCCAGACTGTTTTCCATAGTGTGTGCACCAATTTTTATTTCCACCAATAGTATATGAAGGTTCCCTTTTCTCCACATCCTTGCCAACACCTGTTTGTTGATTTTTTATGATAACCATTCTGACCAGTTTGAGGGGATATCTCATTATGGTTTTAATGTGCATTTCTCTGATGATTAGTGATGTTGAGACTCTTTTCATATGTCAATTGGTCATCTGAATGTCCTCTGTGAAGAAATGTTTATTCAGGTCCTCTGCCCATTTTTTTTAATTGACTTTTTTTTCTTTTTGGAGTTGTATGATTCTTTATGTATTTTGGATATTAACCCTGGATGTATCATTGACAAATATCTTCTCCCATTTTGTAGGTTGTTTTTTTCGTTTTGTTGATGATTTCCTGTGCTGTGCAGAAACTTCTTTAGTTTGATGAATCCCATTGTTTATTTTTTTATTTTGTTTCCATTGCCCAAGGAGACATATCCAGAATAATATTACTCAGAGCAATGTCAAGGAATTTCCTGCCTATGTTTTCTTCTAGAATTTTTATGATGATTTCAGGTATTACATTTAAGTCTTTAATGCATTTTGAGATTTTTTTTTTGTATATGCTGTAAGAAATTGGTCTCTATGCATTTTTTTTTTCATGAATCTGTTCAGTTTTCCCAACACTATTTATCGAAGAGACTGTCTTTACCCTTTGTTGTATATTCTTGTCTCTTTCGTTGTATATTAATTGACAGTATAGTCATGGGTTGTCTATTCTGTTCCATCGATCCATGTGTCTGTTTTTATGCTAGTACCATGTTGTTTTGATTACTAGAGACTTGTAGTATAGTTTGATATCAGGTAGTGTGAATACCTCCAATTTTTTCTTTTTTTTCAAGATTGCTTTGGGTTTTCGGGGTCTTTTGTGGTTCCATATAAATTTTAGGATTACTCGTTCTAGTTCTCTGAAAAATGCCATTGGTATTTTCATAGGGATTGCATTAAATCTATAAATTGCTTCAAGTAGTATAGACATTTTAATGATGTTAATTGTTCCTATCCATGAGCACAGTATATGCTTTCATTTATTTATATATTCTTCCATTTCTTTCTTCAGTATCTTATAATTTTCCGAGTATTGGTCTTTTACCTCCTTGGTTAAATTGATTCCTAGGTTTTGTTTTTTTGATAAAAGACTTGTATGTCTTTTATCTTCAGAGAATTTTTGTAAATAACATTGTTTTCTTAATTTCTCTTTCTGAAGTTCATTATTGGTATATAGAAATGCAACCAATTTTTGAATGTTAATTTTGTGTTCTGGTACTTTTCTGAATTCATTTACCAGTTCTGACAGTTTTTTTGGTGGAATCTTTAGGGTTCTCTCTATACAGTATCACCTAGCTCTTTAACTGAATTTATTTATCAGTTCTAACAGATTTTTTTGTGGAATCTTTAGGGGCCTCTCTATATAGCATCGTGTCATCTGCAAATAATGACAGTTTTACTTCTTCCTTTCTAATTTGGATGAATTTCATTTTATTTTTTTCTCATCTAATTGCTGTAATTAGGATTTCCAATACTATCTTAAATAAAAGTGGTGAAAGTGGACTTCCTTGGTTGTTCCTGAACTTACAGAAAAAGCTTTAAGCTTTTCACCATTGTGTATTATGTTAGCTGTGAGTTTGTCATGTATGGCCTTTATTATTATTTGCTGAGAGTTTGTTCCATGAATGGATGTTGGATTTTTGTCAAATGGTTTTTCTGTGTCTATTGATATGATCATATGATTTTTAGCCTTCTTTTTGTTTTTGTGGTGTGTCATGGTAATTGATTTGCAGATACTGAACCAAACTTGCATCCCAAGAATAAATCCCACTTGATTGTGGTATATGATGTTTTAATGTATTGCTGAATTCGGTTTGCTAATATTTTGTCAAGGATTTTTGCATCTATGTTCATCAGGAATATTGGCTTATAATTTTCTTTCTTTCTTCTTTTTCTTTTTTTTGTGGTATTTTTATCCGATTTTGGTATCAGGTTAATGTTAGCCTTGTGCAATTAGTTTGGGAGGCTTTCCTCCTCTACAATTTTTTGAAATAGTTTGAGAAAGCTAGATCAATTAATTCTTCTTTGGTAAAATTCACCTGTGGAGCCATCTGGGTCAGGACTTTAGTTTGTTGGAAGTTTTTTAATTACCAGTTCAATTTCATTAGCACTTATTGGTATGTTCAGATTATATATTTCTTCCTAATTCAGTCTTGGAAGATTGTATGTTTCTAGGAAGGTATCCATTTTTTTTTCCAGATCATCCAATTGTTTGTAGCATTTTCTTATAATCCTTTGTATTTCTGTGGTGTTGGTTGTCACCTTTCCTCTTTCATTTCTAATTTTATTTATTTGGGCCCTCTTTCTGTTTCTTGATGAATCTGGTTAAAAGATTATCAGTTTTGTTTATCCTTTCTAAGAACCATTTCTTGGTTTTATTGATCTTTTCTATTGTTTTTGTTTCGTTTTGTTTTAGTCTCCGTTTAGTTTATTTCTGCTCTGATTTTTATTATTTGCTTTCTTTGACTCACGTTGGCCTTTGTTTGCTGTTCTTTTTCTAGTTCCTTTAGGTGTATGGTTAAATTGTTTGTTTGAAATTTTTCTTGTTTCTTCAGGTAGGCCTGTATTGCTATGAATTTCCCTGTTAGAACTGTTTGGCCTGTGTCTCATAAATTTTGGGTTGTTGTGTTTTCATTTTCATTTGTCTCGTAGTATCTTTTGATCTCTTCCTTCATCTCATTATTAACCCATTCATTGTTCAGTAGCATGTTATTTAGCCTCTATGTGTTATGTATTTTTCAGTTTTCTTCTTATAATTGATTTCTAGTTTCATACCATTGTGATCAGAGAAAATGCTTAATATGATTTCAATCTTCTTAAATTTATTGGAACTTGGTTTGTGGCCTAATGTGTGTGTGTGTGTGTGTGTGTGTGTCTGTGTGTGTGTGTGTGTGTGTGTGTGTGTGTTTCCCCATTGGCATAAAATATCTTCTTCTGTCCATTTATTTTCAGTTTGCGTGTGTCTTTTGGTCTGAAGTGAGTCTTTTGTAGGCAGCGTGTATACAGGTCTTTTTTTATCCATTCAGCCAAACTATGTCTTTTGATTGAAGCATTTGGTCCATTTACATTTAAAGTAATTATTAATAGGTATTGCCACTCTGTTGTTTTCTGATTTTTTTGTAGTTCTCTGTTTTTTTCTTATTCCTCTGCTACTTCTCTTGTATGTTGATGATTTTCTACATTGTTATGTATGAATTCCTTTCTCTATTTCTCGTATATCTCATAGATTTTTGGTTCGTGGTTATTATGTGCTTCATTATATCAATTTATGTTTATAGCAGTCTATTTTAAGTTGATGGTTGCTTTAGTTCCAAAACATTCTAAAACCACTATAATTTTTACTTACCCCCATCTTCCACATTTATGTTTTTACCCTTTTTAAAAATTCTTTTCTGTGTGTGTGTGTGTGTGTGTATCCCTTAATTTATTATTGGAATTACACATAATCTTCATACTTTTGTCTTTTAATCTTTGTACTAGCTTTATTTTTGGTCGATCCACTGCTATTACTGAGTGCCTTTCTCGTGAAAATTTTTTTCTTTCCTATATTTTCTTATTCGTATTTTTTGATCTTTTCTTCTTAAAGTCCCTTAACATTTTTTGTAATACTGGTTTAGTGATGATAAACTCTGTTAGCTTTTTCTTGTCTAGAAAGCTCTTAATTTCTCCTTTGATTCAAAATAATAGCCTTGCTGGGTAGAGTAATCTTGGTTGTAGGTCCTTGCTTTCCATCACTTTGAATATTCCATGCCAATCCCTTCTAGACTGCAAAGTTTCTGTGGAGAAATCAGCTGACAGTCTTATGGGAATCCTCTTGTAGGTAATTAACTGTTTTTCTCTTGTTCCTTTTAATATTCTCTGTTTGTCTTTAAACTTTGGCATTTTAATTATGATGTGTCTTGGTATGGGCTTTTTTGTGTTCTTATTGTCTGGAACTCTCTGAGATTCCTGGACTTGTATGTCTTTTATCTTCAAAGAATTTTTGTAATCATTTCTTCAAATATGTTTTTAATTCCTTTGTTTCTCTTGTCTCCTGGTACCCCTACGATGTGAATATAATTATGCTGATGTTTTCCCAGAGATCCCTTAAACTATCCTCATTTTTAATTTTTTTTCTTTTGCTGTTCTGATTGTTTTCTGCTACCTCATCTTCCCAATCGCTGATTCTATCCTCTGCTTCATATAATCTTCTGTTGATTCCTTCTAATGTATTTTTCATTTCAGTTATTGTATTCTTCAGTTCTGACTGGTTCTTTTTTTGTTTTCTATCTCCTATTACCACAACAGTGTTAGCCAGGTTAACGGAGATCACAGATTTGGCTGGCTGGGTGGGAGGAAAACTCAACCAAAAACAGTGGTGCCTGCCAGCACTTCCATCCCCAGAGAGAGTTGCCCAGACCTCTGCCATTCAAGTCCTCATCCTGAAGTTAATAAATTTAGTTCCTCTCCACATGTCCTGGGTGCTTTTTGAGCTGCTGTCCCTGTTGCTAGAGCTTAGAGTGATTGAGTTTGTGAGTAAGTAAGTTTGTGTGCAGTCCCTTTATGAGCAGCATATCGGTCTCTAGCAGTCCTTTGTGTTTCTCGGGAACAATTTCTACTGTTTTTCACAGGCAGATGTTGTGGGAACTCTTTTTCCTGGCACTGGTGCCCTGGGCTGGGGAGCCTGATGTGGGGAACCTCTGCAATCAAGATATCCCTTCCATTTCTTAATTGCCACAGCATAGGAACTTCCCTGTCCACATCTCTGCCCCTCTTACCAGTCTAGACATAGCTTCTTCTTCAAATCCTTAGTTATTCTGTTCAGCTAGTTTTCAGGCATTTCTCAACGATGACCATTCTATAATTTATTTGTGATTTTGATGTGACCATGGGAGGAGGTAAGCACAGAGTTTACCTATTCCTCCATCTTGACTGAAAGTTGTCACTGGTTATTCTTAATGCAATGCTGCATGCAGCTGCTGCCAATTGTTAGAGATATAGACAAACTCAAATATGCTTATTATCTTAGAATTACATTGAACTTAGAAATGCTCAGATGATTGATCAGAATTTTAATGTAATACAAATAAAACATCCGCTAATTACTCCCTAGGGACCAGGTGCTGGGTTCAGTGTTACACCTGCATTATCTCATAATTCTCACAGAAGCCCTATGATATAGGTTATTATTGTTATTCCTATTTTACAGATGAAAAAGCTAAAGCTTAAGAGGTTAAATAAACTTGCCCAAAGTCATATAGTTAGTAAGTTGGTGCTAATATTTAGTTAAGCTCTTTCTGAATTTCTGATTTCACAGCCAGGCTCTTCACCACTTTTTGGTATCAGCTCATTTCATTTAACTTTTTGGTGATGTCAACAACACTCTGTTTCAGAATACCTCAATATTGTGTTAATTACACTTTTATGCAGAGCTGGCTTGTTCTCTGAAAGTTGGGTAGAGGACTTGTTGCTATTTTTCGTATAGGAAAGAAATGGGCCAAAAAGCACATTCTGGTAATAATTCTTTATAGCACAGCATTGGGAATTTAGAACATTTTGAAATTATGTAAGAAGTTGTCCTAATATATTAAAAAATGTTCCCCTTTTATATTAAGCAAATATGTTTCCTTGGTTTGAAACTATGCTTCATTGGTTATGAAAAGTAGCTTAGGCAGAATTAATCAGTACCTTTTAATTTAGGTTGAGAAATGAAACCAAAACCTTAAATACTGCCCTAAAGTGCTATTATAGAATTGACAGCATGTGTAGTCCTGGAAAATATTAATTTATAAAGGATAATAGATGTTAATGCTCTGTTTAGTATTTCAATGTCACAATTAAAAATTCTGCAAGATTGAATATTTTATGTGTCTAGAAATGGCCGTGAGTCTAAGAATTGCTTACAGATTCTTAAGTTTCTTTTGTATAAAGCAGAATCCCTTTAAGGAATTAAAATAAATTTCATTTAATTGAAATTTTAAATAAGAATACTTATATATTTTTACCATCTTTTTAATGAAAGAAATGTCTAGAATTAATGTGTTAACTTTGAATGTTGTGGTTAAGTCAGATTTTTGAAGCTTTAGATATTCATGCAAATTATCATAATTCTCTCATGTAATAGGGAGCAATTATTATTATTTCTCTAACTGTAATGTTATTGAGTTGTCAGATGAAGATGCAAAACATTACATGCCCAAATTTCCACTTATTAATAATCTTATTTGGCCCTTTCCTTTTTCCATTTTGCATGTTTTAAGCTTCTCATCATAGTCTTTGTTTTTATCTTGATACTAATGATTGAAATTCTGGTATTATCAATAAAACTGTAGGGACTTTTAGCTGCTGATGACAATTTCAGCAAGATAAGAAAGATAAAATATTCTCTCTTCCTCTATATCTGTAGAAACATACACACAGTTTTATTTTTGTCATCAAATTATCCTTGCAAATTTTATTTCTAACAAAAGAATCTTGTAAGATACCTGGATTTTATGTATTGTTGCTAGGTTCTGGGAAAGTAACATGTAGCCTCTAAAAAATCTGCAATTCTGTTGCTCATCTTACATAATAATTTGTTGTTCTGAAAATAATATGTAAACCAACATTTCTGTTTCCCGAAAGATAAAAATAATTGAAAATTGTAAAGCTTAAGAAAGTTAAGTCAGAAAGGAATTATTGTTACTTCCTTCAACTCTTATATGCAGAGGGAAAAATTAAAACTTGCTGGATTCCTTATTTGAACAAAAATTTGAGAGTCTAATATATTTGATTAGAACTGTTTGTCAAATTTATGATTATGTCTCACAGAAAGACAGGTTGAAAGGTTCTTATGAAATTATTGAAATGTATGTCATGCCTGCAGAACAGAGAGAAAGAAGACTTTTGTCATTTATCTGGTGTCTGTGATTTAGGCACCAAAAGCCAGATTTTCCTCACTTGGGGAAACGAGACTGCTACTTAGTAAGAAATATCAGTCTAGCTCAGTTCAGATTGGGAGACAAATGGCTGTGGCACTGAGACAAGTTCAGGTACAAGTCAGAGCCCTGACTCTCCATGCAGATGGGGCTCTGGGTTGTTGCTTCATTGATGGCCCAGTGGACTATGCATGTGCCATGACCTTGAGAAGAGCTGGACAATTGAAAGAGTAATCTCCTTTGGAGTTGGAGCCTCCCTTTCTGTCTTTTTTTCCAGCACTAGCTCTCTTCTCTTTCTAATTTAAGACAAATTTCTATTAATCTGAACTTGACCTAGAGACACAGAAAACCATTTTATGAATTCTGAATTTTCCCATCTTCTCCTGAAATGCTTCCTCTTATTATGCTTTATAGTTTCTCTCTCTACTTTCCCTTAAGCCACTGGGAAAACAGAATTTAAAGCATAAAAATCATCTTTCTAGACTGCTTAGGACTTCCCCAGGGGAGAGATTGATGGCCAATTCCCTTTTCCATATATTGTTTGTCATCACCTCTCTAGAAAGAACTAGGAAAGAAAATGAATGACTGTTTTTCTTGAGACTTTCAGTTAATAAGGTGTGGCTAGGTTATATTCACTTTACCTAAGGCTGATGAGAATTATTCTCTAAGTTTAGCCTTATAAATCATAGAAATTTTATGCACATCATTATGTCATGTTCTGTTATAGAAATGCTAAGCAATTGTCTGTATGCATAAATCTCAGTCTCGGTTTACTTATGGAACATAATGTTATTGGATGATAGACTGAGGTTAGAAAGAAAGAGTGGTATCTCAGACCACTAGTTTGTGCCTTTTCACACCAACTTAGATTGTCAGTTTCTATTTTCTTGTGAGAAATACTATCTATTAGAACCAGACACTGCAGTTTTCAAAGTAATTGTTGTATCTGCATTGTTGCATTACTGGATTATTTGGAATGAGCAATAATGAGATAGATCAAGACAGTTATGTAGTGTTTTCAGCCATGAAATGTTGATGGGTGCACAGTCAATCCTATTTGCAATATAGCACTTGGTTGTGAATATGGAACTTCAAAATGACCCATGTCAGTTATGGACACAGCCAACATGAAACCCAATATATGAAATTTCAATTTTATGCATTGCTACAAATATTCACTTGACAAAAAGTTTACCACTGGATAACTTTAAGCATTGTGTTCCTAATTCATTTTAAATGATTAAAATATAAGATTTGTTTGGAATGCACAATAAGAACTGTTTTCAAACAATAGTAGTATAGAGACTAAATAGTATTATAGAATGAATAATCACTAATGTGATAAAAACATCAATATAAGAAAGAGAAGATAAATCCTTTGTTAATTGCAATAAGTCTATTCTACTTTCTGATGTCTTTTTTACATTTTTTCCTTTGGATCCTGACTATTTTGAATTTAGATTTGAATTATGGAGAGGAGGAGAGAGAGAGAGAGAGATGAGAGAGTGTGTATGGTGTGTGTATGTTTGTATGTTGAATGTAATCTCGTGATGTCATTCTTTGGAATTTTTTTCCATTATTCAACTCTATAATATAGAATTCTAATTGTAAAATAAAATGACTAAATGATAACAACAAACCCGAATATATCAAAGCAGAAACAAACAAACACAAAAACAAAGAAACAAGCAGAAAACCTCTCCATAAAATGGGATAACTGAACATAATTTAAAAACCCTTTGGAGATGTTACCTATTAAATCAAGGCAAGGGAAAATTCACAGTAGTTCTTTCTGTGATACTTATATGGAAATAAATGGTTTCAATTAGGAACTTCTAGTTCTGAGTCAGATTTATAGCCTGTTGTTATGAGGAAGAGAGCAAGAGAGTATCGATATAAGATATCAAAGAACAATTATTGGTTTAAACCTAACGAAACATGTGAAGAACCTATACACTGAACACTGTAAGACATTATTAAAAGAAATCGAAGAAGACACAAAGAAATGGAAAGATATTCCATGTTCTTGGATTGGAAAAATCAATATAGTTAAAATTACCTTATTACCTAAAGCATTATACAGATGTAATGCAATCCCCATCAAAATCCCAACAGCATTTTTTAAAGAAATAGAACAAAAAATCAGAATGGGAGCACAAAAGACCCTAATAGCCAAAGCAATCCTGAGAGAAAAAGAATAAGGCCAGAGATGTCACTCTGTATGACTTCAAATGATACTACAAAGCAACAGTAATCAAAATAGCATGATATTGGCAGAAAAACAGATACACAGACCATTGGAACAGAATTGAGAGTCCAGAAAAAAGACCCCGTATATATGAGCAAATCATTTTTGACAAAGGAGCCAAAAACATATGACGGGGAAAGAAAAGCCTCTTCAATAAATGATGCTGGGGAAACTGGAAAGCCACCTTCAAAAGAATGAAACTAAACTTGTCTATCACCACACACCAAACTTAACTTAAAATGGATCAAAGACCTGAATATAAAACCTGAAACAATAAATTGCATAGAAGAAAGCATAGGCACTAAACTCATAGACCTTGGATTTAGAGAGGATTTTATGAATTTGACCTCAAAGACAAGGGAAGTAAAAGCAAAAATGAATGAGACTATATCAAACTAAAAAGTCTCTGCACAGCAAAAACAAACAAACAAACAAACAAAAACCCTCAACAAGACAAAAAGGCAACTATCAGAATGGGAGAAAATATTTGCAAACAATACCTCTAATAAGGGCTTAATATCCAAAATATATAAAGAACTTATACAACTCAATAATAAAAAACAAACAACCCAATGGAAAAATGGACAGAGGACCTGAACAGACACTTCTCCCAGAAGACATACAAATGTCCAACAGACATGAAAAGATGCTCTACTTTGCTAGCTATTAAGGAAATGCAAATCAAAACCACAACGAGATAGCATTTCATATCTGTTAGAATGGCTATCATCAATAGGACAAGTAATAACTGTTGGAGAGGTCATGGGGGAAAAGGAACCCTCGTACACTGCTGATGGGACTGTAAATTGGTGCAGCCATCATGGAAAACAGTATGGAGTTTCCTCAAAAAGCTAAGAATAGAATTACCATATGACCCAGTAATCCTTCTTCTGGGTATTAACCCCCAAAACTTGAAAACATTTATACACAAAGATATATACAATCCTATATTCATAGCATTATTAATGGTGGCCAAGACATGGAAGCAACTGAAGTGTCCTTCAATAGATGATTGAATAAAGAAGATGTGGTACATATATACAATGGAATATTACTTGGCCATAAGAAAAGATGAAATACTGCTATTAGCAGCAACGTGGATGGATCTTGAGATTATCATGTTAAGTGAAATAAGTCAGAAAAGGTTGATAACCATATAATTTCACTCATATATAGGATATAAAACTGAAAGCAACAAACATACATGACCATTTTTTTTGGACGTAAGAGATTGGGAAGAGTTGCTGGGGAAGCTGTTTCTTTTCACATCTACACTGATTTTCTCAGTAAACACACCCATGTAAATTGGGTGAACATCCTCAGACCACCCTAACTTGGGCTCTTTGGTTATCTTGTATTTATATTTCACAGGTAGAATAAACACAACAAAATTTCTTGATTTTTTTACCCTGAATTTTGAATATCATATCTAGTTAATTCTTAGGCTCAGATATAGAAATTAGGTTTGCTCTGAGAGAATGGAGGCAAGTAGAGTATTTGTTCAGTTTGAGATAGTTATCTCTACTGCTTTGGATGGCTATGGAACACAATAATTAGCAGAGACCTGTGAACAAAGCAGATGTTAATGAGGTCTTTCTTTGCAACATTGGTAGAACTGCAGTTACATAAGGTCAAAAGAGATTGAGATAATATTCCACCCTACACTTAAAAAAAATCATTTAAACTCATCCAGTTCAAACAAGTCCTGAGCATCTTGAATCAACAGAGGAGCAGTGTGCATGCTGGCAGCCTCACCAACCCAGCCAAGTATCTAGCATCTGCACTGCAGATCCTTGGGGCTAAAAAGGTCCTGTTCATAGCTCTGAAGACAAGGGGTAACAAAATATGGACTCATTTTCTACTACACCTTCATTGTCCAGGCGGCTGCCAAGAACAAAGGCTGCATCTCCTGATACCTGGCAAACGAATGTAGTATGGATGCACGAATTGGTTGCTTCTCTGAGGTGCACACAAGTGTATTTAGGGAGAAGCTTTGAGAACAAGTCAAGTCTCTGATCTTCTATGAGACCAGAGATATTCCATTAAAGAAGCTAGAGGTCATGAAGGAGGCAATAGTTCAGGCAGAAGAAGTGGCTGCTGAGATTACTAGGAAGCTGGAGAAATAGGAAAAGAAATGCTTGAAGAAGGAAAAGAAACAATTGTCTGCAATTGCTCTTGCATATTCAGAAAACAGACTTGGTAAACTGGAAGCGTGCAAAGAGACAAGTGAAAGTCCCCAAAAGAAGAAAAGGCAAAAGCTCTAGGAGTCTCCTCAGGTGAATGGAATGGAAGACCCACCTGTCTCTTTATCCAAACCCAAGAAAAAGAAATCTTTTTTCAAGGAGGAGCTGGTTAGTAGTGATCTTGGAGAGACAGCTGGCAGTGGAAGTCTTCCAAAGAGGAAGATATCTTTCTCCAATAAGGAACCAGATAGTGACCCAAAAAAGGCAGGAGATAGGATTGTCTCCAAGAAAAAGAGGAAATTCTTTTCTGAGGAGGAGCCACCCAGCAGTGGACCTGAAGAGGCTTCTGGCAGCAAGAGCAGTAGCTCCAAGAAAAAAAAGCTACAAAAGCTATCCTCAAAAGATTAGAATGCGTAGTACCCTGGTGAGATATAATCACCCACACATGACATTTCCCAACCCCTATATCTCAATAAAAACAAATTAACAAGAGTTGGGAAAAAAATAGAGGAGCAGTGTGGTAGGTATATGGAAGGATCAGGTGGACTGTGTTTGAGTCCTGGCTTTGTTTTTACCTTTCTGAGCCTTTATTCTTTATTTGAAAAATTAAGATGAATTGTCTTCAACACCAAAATGTAGTCTGGATTAAATGTTATAATGTATATGTGCTTTTGTAATATTCTTAAGAACTATGAAAATGGCATATAGTAGTACTTCTACCCAGCTTCTTCTCCCTCATGCATTTCTTTCTCCTATTTATGTCAGTTCTAGGTAGTATAATGGCCGTATTTGTGGATAAAGAGGTGAAGCTAAAGCGAAATTGATTTATTCTGTTCTGTGGGAAGTTCTGTAGCCTTTCCATTTCTTTTAGATTTAGAGGTTGTGTGAATGATGAAATGATTTTATTATGAAGATGCCTAAATAACTGTATACACACAGCCTGGAAGTATAGCCAACAAACACTCTTATGAATTTGTCAGTTTAGAATATATACCATATAACATATAATGCATTTCATCTAAAAAAGGGATAAAAAAGGAATGATAAAATAATAAGCATTAATGGTGATGAAGGTAACTGTTCTACCTATTTCTGGATTAATGTTCAGGGCAGTTTTGGCATTAGTGGGGCTGAACTTTCTAGGGTACATAAGCAAGTAACAGCAGGATAGGAATAAAGGAGGAAGCCCTTTCACGCATACATTGCTCTGTGTTCCTTGTCAGCTGTCCTATCGGCTACCTGGCTGCAGGCCTTTGTCTGGTGCTTACAGACAGCTTATCTTAACTTGCAGCTTGTTTCTTTAGGGCATTCTCCCCCACACTCTGTGAGGTAATTGCCTATGCTGCATATGTTCTACCAGATAAAGTCACCTGAACAAAGTTTATTATGAGCAAATCCAGTATCCCCCATATTAATAAGAAATACCATTTTACACTTACATGTCCTGTACATAGATGTACGTCTTTAACATTTACCTGTTTTATATATAGACATATAAACTCTTCAGCACCCATAGGCATATGCTTTTATTTACAAACCTAGGAAAATGACAACCATGGTATCGTAAAGGGTAAGGGAGAGTAAACCCAACATATAAGTCTCAAGTTCTCTCCAGATGCTTCTATGATAATATTAATAATTGATACTGTTCTGATATTATAAGGAGGTCTGGCAAATCACATGACCTATCCCCTCTCATTTGCTGAAAATTATATCAATATGGCATTGTATGGCTAGGTGTCAATACAGTAGATTTCCTTTTTCATCTCATTTCCTGTTAACAGGGTAAACCAGCATTTTTCAAACATTTTTGCTTATGGTCCAAAGTAAGAAAGAATTTTATACCATGACCCAATACATATAAACCTGAATACAAATATATAACGTAATTAAAAAAATTGTGATTTCATGATCCACTAAACAGTTGCAAAGTACAATTTGAAAAACACTTTACCAATTGAAAACTAGTTAGCTGAGATCTGGAGGCTCGTTTTCTTATGATCAGTTACTTTGTCTAAAAACAAAGCTAAAGTGGAATGGTGAAGACTGATTTCCTTTATTATCTATGCATTTAAGATTTGTGAGGCGTGTCTTGTGTGATCAAGGAGTTTTGTCATGGCCTATTTGAAAGATCAAAGAATTATCAAAGGTAAGTCAAATTATTTCTGCCTTAATTTATATTAACCCAGGACCTTTGGAGCCATTGTGTGAAGCAGGAGAGATGGGTCCTTGTAGCTTCAATAAAGTAGATGATTTGTCTCTTCTACCTCTAAACTTCTATGGCACTTACTTTATTTCAGACACTTTAGTTCTTTACTGTAGGCTCTTTGATGACAGTCTCTAATTATTTCATGATTATGAATTGTGTCTCCTCCAGTGCATTTCTTAACACCTTTTATTTATCTTTTGAGGCTTTGCGTCACTCTAGGTAACAATTAGACTTCTTCCAAATACTTTTTATTGTTTCATTTAGTAGAAGGGAGAGAAAGTCCTCCTGTTCCACATTTAAACCAATCAACCCACAATGATACATAGTACCTGTTAGAGACTCATTTCAAGCATCAAGCAACCTCCTTCTAGATTAAACTGAGGCAGAAATGTCACTTACATTAAGTTTACTTTCAATACTTCTTAATTAATTCATTTAAGTAATTTATTCCATAGATAATTAATGAGATTTATTATATGTCAGAAACTATGCAAGGGATATAACCATGAGCAAAATATTGTGGACTTTACAGTGTATTATTTCTACCATTTATTTTTTATAAACCTAATACTGTCATATTTTCCTTAATCTCCACATTTGATCCTTGCGTTTTCCTTCCAAATCTGCCCTCATATTTTTAATTTATACACTAGCATAAAAAGCCAATCATAAATCACAGTGTTATCCACTGAGACATTTATACTTTTTAAACTAAAGGAAGAATTTAAATCATCAGCCACCAATAGTGACCAAGATTTAGTAAGCATTTATTTTGTTCTATGCACTACCCTAATCACCGCATGTAGATTTACTCATTTATTCACAGTAGCACTATCAGGTATATGCTATTATTATATTTGTGTTATAGATGAGAACACTAAAGCACAAAGAAATTAAGAAATTTGCTTTTTAAGTCACTAGCTTCAAAAATGGAGCTGCGAGTTAAAATTGGGTGATTTGGTTTTAACACTCATGCTGTCAACCACACCATTGTACTACCTGCATTGACATTGAGTTATTTCTTTGGAAAACTGATCATTCTTGGTTCATGAAATCATATATTGACTAAAATAATGCCTTCTATCTCAAGCCCTCTCTGCGTTGAAATTTATGATAGGTTTCTGCCTTTGCTCTATGTTCTCTTCTAGCTGGGCGGTGGGACTCTGCCCTTGGTCAGAATTTATAAACAATTTGATTAGAAGAAAAACAGTCAAGACATAATCTTCCTAATGGAGGTTTAAGTTAATTGGTGTGGCAATTATCTAGCTATTGTTTTCAGCTGCAAATTGATGCTCTATAACTGGTAATACTGAGACTGGGACTCACCAACCACTCTCCAATTGTTAGGCTCTGCCAGTGGGGATGTTAGAGACAGGAAGACAGGAGATAGGGACACGTGATTGCTCCCTTCCTGTTTGTTTTCTGTTCAAGTCAGAGTTGCCCTAGCATTACAACTTTATCTGGGTATCCAGACTATATTATCTTGCGCACAAAATGTAAGGAGGCTAACCTTGCACTTGCAGGGGATAAGGGAGTGCCTCCTTAAGTTTTTTGCCTTAGGCACCTCACTATCCTCTCTCTAGTCCCTGCCCTGAAAACTGTTACAGATTTGGTATGTGTCATTAGACTCTTATGTAAAATGCACTTTTTATGTAGTTTTTAATTATGTTGTAGTTTTTAATTATATTGTTGAACAATTGTCTGTTTTTTTCTGTTTATTTTATGTGTCAATATAACCATTCCCCATGTTATTAATAATTTTTTTATTAATATATTTAATGGTTCTCAGAATCTATCATTGTAGACATTTGTATAATTGCTACAAGCACTATCACACACAATTTCTCATTTCAATTATCAAAACTTTATGAGGTTAATGAGAAAGATGTTTTTCATTTTACAGATAGGGAAACTGAGGTTTTGGTAGGTTAAATGTCTTGCTCAAGATCATAAAATTACTAAATAGAATCAGGTTTTAAAAATCGTTCATTGTTTTTGCTATTAATAATAATAATCAGTACTATTTTAGTGAGGATCAGAGCTGGCCTTGGAATTCTTGTTTCCTCTTAAAGACTGCTTATTACACCATTTTACCTCATTAAATTAGAACTTGTTGGAATTGTGTGGCATGGACTTTCCTTCATAGGAATTCAGAGAGGAATGCTCAGGGAAGAATTCCTGCAGGAAGTCAGACTTGAATTAGACTTGAAATGATGAGTGGGAATTGGGAAGGAGAGAGGAGTGGAGGATAGGGAATTGGTGAGAAAAGAACAGAGGTGAGGAAGGAGAGAAGAGTGGAAGAGATGAGGCAGGGAGGGGGAAGAGGAGTTCATCGTAAGCAAAGCAGTTGGCAAAAACAAAAACACGGAAGAATAAACATATTTTAAGACACTGTGAAGTCTATTTTAGTATGATTGATGTGTGTAAGAGAGTCAAGCCAAATTTAGATTATTGAGGTGGTTTTATGGCCCTTATAATAGGAATGATATTTTAGAAAGTTTACTTCCACAGGAAATCTATATCACTCTGTGGCTGTTGTGGAAGCTGAGAACATTTAGCAACTCTTTCTGTTGAATTTAATTTCTCTTTTGAGTTTCCAGTTTACTCATACAGATACACAACATTTATTCTTTCCCCATTTTCTGTATTTAGAAATTATCACCCTGGAACAGACTAGGGTGAAATCAGTAATTCACTTGATTACATTTGTAGTACTAATCCTTAGGGATAAAATCTCATTTTAATCCCAGCTAGAAGTCAATTTATTCACTAAAGCCTTAAGATTGAGACCCTTTGTATAATTTTAATGAAAAAATATGTTGTAAGAAACTCATGCCTTGGCAAAGAGACAAACCACACAGGCCTGTTCCATCTCTTACTTCCATAAAGTTCTTTCTGCAATGACAGACAGACATGTAAAGTTTTATTGTTAGGATGCCTTTTATGTTTAACTTTTATAAAATATTGCCTTGTGAACAATCAAATAAAAAACTTGATTAATCAAATAGGGAATATTTGTTTAGAATACTATGTGCTAGAGTGTGCTAGTGTGTAATTTTTTAATGTTATTTATGGCTGAACTCTTCACTGGTTTAGTATTATTTTTTAAATTCTGTTTTGTTAAATCATTTTAAATTGCCTTAATTATATGTTTATTTTAAATTACATAGTAGATGACTTCTACAAATAGATAACTAAGTATATTAGTATTCTTTAGGCTACAAGTAACAAAGCCATAACAACTAATTTAAACAATAAGGAAATTTATAATCTCAAATAAAAAAAATCCAGAAGTAGAGTAGACTGCAGCTTTAACTGTTTTAGTAGCTCATTAATGTCATGGACCTAGGCTCTTTCTGTTTTTCTATTATGCTATTAGTAGTATCAAGCTTCAAACTAAGGTTGGTTCCCTTTGTCATTTTAACTGGCTGCAATTTGGGATACGTGTTTTCTTATTCAAATCAAGCTATAGAGAGACAGCAGTTTTTTGCTTCTGTCTTAGAAATAAAGAATAATATTTCTAGATTCTTCTAGCTGCCTCTTTTGGGAGCTTGAAGCTGATCTCCTAGAACCTTGCGTGGTAGAGAGTCAGTCTCCGGCTGGCTAATATAATAAAGGCTCATAATTCATCTCACTTGGCTCCGTGGATCTTAGAATTGATCGTGCCACAACAGTGTCTAATTGGTAACAATTATGTCACAATTGCTGGCAAATTTAAGCTTAGATAAATTCCTGAAACACTATTTCTATAATTGAATGGGATGGTGGAAGAATAAATATTGGATGTCTGTTCCAAGGGTCACCACAATTACTTCATTAAGTAGTTCTGAGGTTGTCTGTTATACTTTATGGCTTATGTTAAAATCTTTAGTATTGTATCATTATTTTACAAAGCACAATATAGGACAGTGCATATGTCTTTCTTCCATATTTTGAGTGGTTATAATAGTTGGCTTGAATACATTTCAGCTATATTCGAATCTAAAGCTGGAAATCCTTTTCTCACCCATGGCTGGTCTAAGTCAGGAAGGCTTCCTGGGATAGGGGAGACTATTAATCCTTAATTCTTGGATACAATGCTAAAATTCCATAGAACAGATGTTGAATCAAACAATGGAGATAAATTGCAAAATAGACTCCGGTAAGCATGAAGTTGGCAGAAGCTGCAGAATATTCTGTTCTAGAATATTCCATGGTATCTACTTTAAAATTCTTTTCAGTATGTCTGGTCTTTGAGTTGGTGTTTTGAGGAGAGATAGTCTTAAGTGTGCATATAGGTACATGTGTGTGTATTAGGAGAGGTTGAGTATTTTTTCCTTTACAATAAGGTTGCTATAAAAAAAGATAGTCAGTTGATTATTAAGAATGCTAGTCCTAAACCTAGATACACTGAGTAATAGAAAAATATGTTGCAATCCTTACTTCACAATAAACTTTGGAAAATATGTTGCTCTGATAGTTTGGTGAGAAAACCAAATACTAAGATACTTGTTGCTGAATGTAATAATTCTCTTATCTTTAGCTGCTGTCAGTAATTTGGGGTTTTGGCTGTTCTGAACTTTTGGTGTATCAAATAGTATGTGAAAGAAGAATACAAACTTGAGATTGGTATTATGCTTCTCAATTGGACTAGGTTCATTTGCGTCATCAATAAATATTTATTGAAATATTACAATGGATCAGGCAATATGCTAGGTGCTGAGAATACCTTGGTGAACAAAACAGACATATCTCTGCCTTCATGATTCTTATAATCTAGTAGAATATGGTTGGAAGCTGGGAGATTAGTTTGTTGTTGATATAGATGGCTGGATATGAAGAATGGAGGAAATCTCATAGTTATTCCAGTTCATATTCTAATGTGGTAAAGTAAAAGAAGAGAGTCTAGACAAGTTTTGTGGCTGAGGGAAATCAAGTCAATGGCAGAGCCAAATAGAACCAGTGTCTCAGCTCACTTAACTCCCAGGACCCTTTTTGATGACACTATATTCCTTTATGTTGGTGAAGGGCTGGACCAGGAATGCAAGACAATGCCTCAGAGAGTCATAGCCTGTACCATTTTACTCTTGGAGCACCACTTCATCCCTAAATCAGGTCTCAAGTGTGAAGCAGACATCCCCTGGACATTATCTCATTTTTAATCTCCTGAAAGGTACATTTGCATGACATTATCCTACAAAAACAAAATTTAGAATGCAGCCATGAGACGATTATTATTTTTTAAAGAAATGAGCTAGTTTAATAGATAAGGCATATACCCCAACAATTACAAAGATGATACATCTTTGTAATCATTCTGTATTGTTTCAGAGGGCTGTGAGAGAACTGCCAAAGAAACTGGAAGAATTAGGTTTCATGAATTATTCATTGGATTCAATTTAACACTCTCCTTATTTATAGAGCTTCAGGTTAGTCTGTGGTGTTGACTATTTGCCTTAATAAGGGTGGGAATAATAACTTGGCAGTGTATCTGTTTGCATTTAGTGTGTGTATTGTTTACTGAAATAAAGCCCAAAGTATTTTCAGAAAGATGCCTCTTTAAAAATAGTCATGGCTAAAAAATATTGCATTTCATACCTTGGGGCCTAAAAAATTTTATTTGCATGAAACTGTTTATCTTTTAATGAATATTATTAATACAAGGGAGCTATATTCATAGTTAGGATATCATTGCTTATTGTTCAGCTAATGCATGGTGGGATTGTATAAATCTTTCTAAATCTGGTTTATCTTGGAATTAAAATAAAGTATTTGTAGAGGCAAACAAGAACTAGTTAGATCGAAGTTGGTTTGTATACTGCTGCTGCTATTTGAATTCCAATGATCGGTATTTATTTTAGAGAGAAAAGTTTGTAAGTTAGATCATAGCAATTATTTTCCAAGTTATTTGTTAAATTAAGTTTATGTATATATTGTGTTCAATGGGTAAAACATCTGATGAAGCAATTCTGAAGAATGCGGTTTATTACATATAAGCATGAAGGAGGGTAATTGGTTATTTTTGAGAGCGTTCCATTAGATTCTATTAAATTGACTATTAAAGGAATAGGAGAGACTGGAAGAGAAGGGAAAGATATTTAGATGCAGAAATAAGAAATAATAAATTGTTAATAATACTCAGAAAATATGTCTAGTAATTTCCTGTATTATTAAATTGGTTGCTATTTTAAAAAACTTGTTACATAGCCATAGCTCTATTCAACAATGATTGGGGGATTAGTCTGAATTTCCTTAGGTACACCATTTCCCATCTCTTTCAAATGTAAAGCTCTGTTCTTCTCTTCAGTCACACCTGCCATTTTTAATCATCAAGCTGTGGTTAGACCACAGTACAGGCAACTTTCTCTTAATTTGAAGTGTAATCCAAAACTGCTTGGGAGACTTTGCCAATAGGTACTCCTGTAGCACACCTGTATTTTGGAGAAAATTCACAGATTGGTTGTATGAAAAATTCGTGATCTCAACTGGCATCAACTGGCCTCTCAATGCTATTGAGAAATCGTTCTATATTTCCCTAGTCACCTCTTTTCTAGTCTCTACAGCAGTTATGTAAAATTTCTTTATTGTCTTCAAACTTCAAACCTCTTCACCTCCTTCATCAATCTTAGCAGATAACCCCACTTTCTTCTTATCAGAGGAAACAGAAAATCAGATGCATGCTTCCTCATTCACTGCTACTGACCAATAGTTTGATATTTTTATTTCCCTCCTATGAAATGAAATAGGTATCCTTTCTTCTACTGGAAGCTGACCATTTCACTTAAGGAACACTTTCTTCTACCTCCCCGGACACCTTGTATATCAATGATTTCTTCCTTCTTTTGTATTTTTAACCTCTCCTTTTAAATTCTACAACCTCTGTATTAGTTGTAGAATCTAACGATCTGTTGCTGCACAATTTACCAGCTTAAAACAACATTCATTTTGTATTTCACACAGTTTTTGTGGGTCAGGAATCTTGGAGTGGCTAAACCTGGTGATTTTATCTCAGAATCTCTCCTGAGGTTGAGGTCAAGATGTCAGCCTCAGCTGACAGTCATCTGAAATCTTAATTGGGGCTGGAAAATCTATTCTAAGATGGCTCACTTACATGACTATTGGCAGGAGGCCTCAGTTTCTTGCTAGCTGTGAACAGGATAAATGTTCTTTGCCACATGGACCTCTGCATAGGGTTGCTTGAGTGTCCTCACAACATGACAATTGACTTCCTTCAGAGCTACTGATTCAAGAGAGCAAGGCAGAAGTCATAATGTCTTTTATCATTTAGTTTCAGGAATCACACATTATTATTTCCATACTCTTATTATTTGCATAGATATATACTATTTAGTGTGTGTGTGTGTGTGTGTGTGTGTGTGTGTGTGTGTGTGTGTGTATGTGGTACCACCTACATGAATACTAGGAGGCAGGGATCATGGGAGTCATGTTGGTAGCTGGCTACCATATCTTCTGTATACGTTTAAAAATATTCAGTTTTCTCATGTCTCCCATCCAGGCTGGACCCTGCTTAGCTTCTGAGATCAGATGAGATCGGGAGTGTTAAGGGTGTACTGGCCAAAGATAAAAACAAAAAAATAAAAACTAAAAAACAACTAATCAACTAAACAAAGAAACAATCATATCAATAAAATCTCCCTATAATGTGCAACTTCTTCTAATATTGCCTTTTTTCTCCCCTTTTTTCCTCTTCTTTACAATTGAAACTCTTGAAATTGTTGTCTATATTCTCTTCTACTGTTCCCTCACTTGCATTTATTTCTCAATCTCTTGCCTGATACCATCCTTTCATTTTACTAAATTACTCCTGTTAGGGTTCTGACTTTCTTATTGCTGAGTCCAGTGGACATTTTTCAGTTCTTTTTTATTTTCACTTGATCTGTCAGTAGCATTTGACACTGTTCACCCAATATCATACTCACTTCTTTCTGGAGAATCCCTCTTCTATTAGTTGCTCTGATATGTCACTCTCTCATTTTTCATCCTATTTCTCATTTTTTTCCCTTCCTAGTCTCCTTTGACCAGTCTTTATCATTGTTTAGGTAATGATCAAAGTTTTGCCACACATCTTTTCTCATTCTACACAGTATCTTGGATGTTATTCAGCACTATTATGGCTTTAAGAATTACCTATATAATTACCTATATAATGCTGACTCCCAAATCTATATTTCCATGCCACAATTTTCACTTAACTCAAAACCAACAATACCTTATTTCTGTTTATCATGCAACTATCTTACATAAAAAAAATCATAAATTTTATTAAATACCTTCCTTCTAGACTTTTTATTCTTATTATGTTTCCAGTCTCTGTGAGTGGTACCATTATCCACCAGGTGGTAAATTTAGGAAGCTCAGCACTATTCTCATCTCTTTCCCCTCTCTTAACTATGTTATCTCATCAACTAACCAGATATGATGATTCTAATTTTTAAATATCTCAGATCTGTACATTTATCTCCATTCCCTCTGCTAATTCCATTATTGAAGCCCCTATTACTTTCTCCCTAGATTACCACAGAAGCTTACAAAGTGTATCCCAGTGTCCACTTTTAACCTATTCTAATCCATTCTCCACATTATCTTTCAAAATGCAAATCTGAGTAAGTCACTCTCTTGCTTAAAACTATTCTGTTCAATTTATCTGTCTGGAAATGTTGCAGAAATGTTGCAAAACAAGACTAGTGAGAAACCAAGCACCACTCCGAGGGTTGGAGAACTCAGGTTTATTACGCCGGCGGTCCCAGAGGAGCTAGTGCTCTGACGATCTGGGCCCTGAGCTTAGGGGCAATTTTGCTTTTATATTCACACTGTTAGAGCTGTTGCAGTTGGTACGGGCTGATTGGTTGATTTGTCCTCAGCTGG
Source organism: Pteropus alecto (assembly GCF_000325575.1). Classification (NCBI taxonomy): domain Eukaryota; kingdom Metazoa; phylum Chordata; class Mammalia; order Chiroptera; family Pteropodidae; genus Pteropus; species Pteropus alecto. The sequence goes on along the minus strand of NW_006442512.1, from coordinate 9,470,633 downwards.
TTACAGACCACGGTAGTTGCTATGGGTTACAGGCAATTACAGAGCATGAGATTTTCAAACAGGAACTTAAGCAATACATCTGTTATCTAGACAGAACAATCAAAGGCTATGGTGAGTCTTCAGTTGATTTTGAGATCACTCTGCCCTTTGGCCTATGCAGCAAGCATGTTTACAGAAGCAGAACAAAGAGCTGATTACAAGGTTAGCCATTTGAGTGGAAAATTCCTCTTCAGAAGTGCCACATTTTAACAATTATAGCTTTATAATATGTTTTAGTATTTAAAATCTCATTAATTTTCTCTTTTGAAACATATTTAATTATTCCTAAATCTGTCAAAATGGGCATTTCTGTGGAAATAAAGCAGGGTACCAAATATCCAATCCATCATTCCATTGCATTGCTGCCCTTCAGGGGAAATATATCCACTGGGGATAAGATAAGAAAAAGGTATATAAATGATAGATAGATAGATAGATAGATAGATAGATAGATAGATAGATAGATGTTTTTTCTTTCCTCCTAACCTGAGCTTTTACTTAAAACCTAGCAGAGTCTCTAGTGCTGGTGAGTTAAGTTAGTTCTGGAGGACTTCTTTTCCCTAGACTAGGTAGGTCAAAGTATATTCCTTTTCTCCAAGTTTACTCTGGTTCCAACTTGGCTTTCTAAGGGGGAAGAAAGCAATGAAGCATAGGTGGGGAGTGTACTTTCTTCTCAAGCAAGTGAAACATTAGGCCCTTATCTCAGAAATCCAGCATCATGGAAGTTAAACATTCCCAAAGGATACCTAGTACTATAACTCAAAGATTACCTGGAATTTGACTCACTAGTCCTATAGACTTGATAGTGTTCTGACCGTTTTACTACTTTTCTTTGAAGAAGTTAGCTTTGGATTTGTGCAAACACTAAATTAAAAAATACATTTCTTTGTGGAAATTCATATAGAGGATGCTGATTATTGAAGAGGACAATCTCATTAACAAATTGTATATTGAAAATGCAGGAGTGAATTTCTTGTGTTTGTTTCCAGCTTTTTATAAAAGCCAGAGGCTTAACAAAAAGAGCAACTCAATGGAAGTGATTCTAGGATCCCTGCTTTGTTACTCCACAGGATGCTAGTCAATATAAAATTTAAATGCTATTAAAGTATGTGAGAGGGGACTGGTGGGAGGGAGTGTGCCTTTCACATGGAATAATGCCCATAGAGTTTTCCTGTGTAGTGGCCTCAGGTGAATCTTTGAAGGAAAGTAGTATGGTACAAATAATGTAGACTTTTGGTGGTTCAATTGGATGCTTCTTTTTATTTTTATAGTAATAATGTAGGAAGGAGGCAAGAAAATTAAAAATGTTAATCAAGCCACATTTAGAGACTGCAATGTGTTGATCAGCCCTGCAGCCAGACCAGGAAGACACCTTCAGAACAAAGGAAGATTTCTGCTGGGATTACTACCAGCCTATTCCCCACAGCTGTGAAGGGGAAACAGGCACTTTAAGAGTCATTCTCTATGGCAAAAACAATGGGGAACCTATGAATTAAAGGCTGAAAACTGCCAGCCTTTCCACATATTATCTTTTCAGGCTGCACACCCTTTTCCTTCCTCACTGTATGTCCATGTCAAAGGAAATGGGAATTAATGAATGCCATATAAACTGAATTCCCTGAACACTCTGGGCACTTCTCAGCGCCCTTACTGTCTCTCTCACTGACTCAGTGTCCTTCTCTGCCTCTGTGAGACCACACTCTGTCAGTGGAGTGTTATTGTTGTGGCGCGAATGATTCTGAGACCCACGGAGCAAATTGAGATTAATTATGAGCCTTTATTAGCCGGCCAGCGACTGACTCTCTACCACGCAGGGCTAGAAGAGATCAGCCCCGAGCTTCCCGAGCTTCCCGAGCAGGCTGCTTATAAGGTTTTTTACTACATCTTTGAATGAACAGATTACAAGAAGCAGAAGTTAGTCGTTAACTCTTTGTACACAGATAAATGTATTCAGGGGAACTCCCAGCAAACAGGGCCTAATAGACAGTTTTATTACCTTTGCCTTGGAATGTTGCGCTTCCCCCTGGGGCTGGCGCCCGGGGATATCATCTCTCTGCAATTGAGTTACTGCTCTCCCTAGGAGATGGCGCCTGGAGATAACCTCTTCCCTGAAACTGGAGAATTTCCACTTTTACATTATCCCTTTTCTAATAAACTTTCCTTTTGACTAACTTTGGCGTGTGTATTGAATTCTTTCTATACTCTCCGCCAAAGGACCCTCTTCTCTTGGTGCAGGGCTTGGTCTCCCAGTCACTTGGGGAAAATTTGCCCTGTCCTGCATCAGTAATATGAAACTGTCTTCCTCTTAGATTCTATAGATGGTTTAGAGCATGTAAAGGAAAAGATAAATTGTTACTCCTATGACAATTTGTCTTGAATGCTCTTGGCTAAGTTTCTAAAGAAAGAGAAGAGACAATCTGAGGTTGTGGCTTTTGACAAGGGCATAGAACACTTTTTATTAAGGATTGAATGCAGGACTACATAGCATGAAAACAGACAAGGAAAAATGACCTGGTCAACATCCTGTTTTGAAAGTTCAGAAGCCTAATCGATTCTTTGGCTTGAATGGAAGTTTGGACCATTTTCATAATCATTTATTACTTCATTCAACAAATATTTATGAATATTCTATATACTATAAAGAACACAACTAACATACTCCTTATCCTGAAGGAGTTCTTAATTCAGTAGGAGATAGACAACTAAATGGGCAAATAACAAAATGTAACAAATACAGTTTTGGTGAGGGTCCTCTCCCAGGTAACAGACTGCTGATTTATCACTGTATCTTCACATGGCAGAGAGCAGAGGAGAAGCAAGCTCTCTCATAACTCTTATAAGGTACTAATCCCATTTAAGAGGGCTCTGCTCTTACTGTTACTGGAGAGTGGGGTCCTCTCCTGGCAAGTTGTCCAGGTTCTTGATGTCTTGAACAAAGAATCAAGCAAGACACCGAAATACAGTAGAAAAGAAAAGTTTTATTAGAAAGGAAAGTACACTTCCAGATGTGAAAGCAGGTCTGAACAAGAGAAGTGTACCTCAAAAGGCCTGGTGACAAAGACTTCAGGGTTTTTATACTTTTTTTGCTGTGAGTGGTTACTTTTCTTAGAGGAATGGGCTTCCTTGATTGACAACTAAGATTGACAGGACTCAGTGATTCATCATTTTGCTTTCTGTGCATGTTTGTTCCCAGAATTCAGTCTATTATAATGATATTAATGAACTTCTAGGCATATGCGTCATATTATAATGATGGTATAATGAGACTCAGGTGAGTTGAAGGTCGTTGGGTCTTCATTGCGCAGGTGCAAGTGACAGGCTTAGACTGGTACCTAAATCTCCGCCTACTGGTTTCTTTGTGTTAAAAAATGCCTTCTGGCTTGCTTAATTGTGGGCATATTAGGACAGACCCCTTCTACGATAGGATGACCTCCATGTCTTTGCAGGCAGACCGGAAACCCTCTAACTTTCCTGCCTACCTCTTTTCTAAGCGCCACGAACCCCCTGATTGACAGGACTGTGTTGTAGCCACCAGCCCCGAAAGACACACGGACCACCAGAAATCAGTGAGTTATAGGAAACGTGCTCTTTATTCAGCCAGCTGGGTCTGCCAGGGGTATGCAAACCCCAAATTAAGCAGCCCCGAAATGTAGAGTTACAATTATTTAAATCAAATATCTATTAATTTCTATTATTGATTTGCCTATTAAGTGAGTAAAGGGAAACAGGCTTGGTTAATATGTTTCTTAAAGAGTAAAAAGCAAGACCTTTGGCTTAAAGTCCCCTCCCCTCTAGACTCTAAGGGCCCTGCCTGGCTTAACACCGTTTCTGCTTAACAATGGGCTGATGACCCTTATCTATAGCCAGAGGATCTGAGTCGCCAGGGCAATTATCAAGATTTGAGGGAGAAGGCTTTTTTCCAAAGAAAGGAGAGAAGAAAATTTAACTAGGTTTACTAAAATGATTAACTCTGCAAGAGATGTCCCATTTCATTTCCTGCTAAAAGATTAAGAATTTACAAGTGATGTCCCGTCTCATTATGACCTCACCTAAGCCTAATTACCTCCTAATGGCCCCAACTCCTAGTTATCAAATGGAGAGTAGAGTTTCAACATATGAATTTGAGGAGCGGGGACACAAACATTTAGTCCATAACAAATGCTACACAAGATTAACTGGAGGAAGCTACTAGACGTAGACTTAGAGGGCTGGTAGCATAGAAAGACTTCCTAGAGGAAGTGGCATTTAAACTGCTGAAATGTGAAAGATGAAAAGGAATTAGTAAGACAAAAAAGATATGGACAGATGCCCTAGGCAGAGCCATAGGGGAGAGAAATTGAACTCAACTCCACTGAAACAAAAGGTGAGAGAGTTTTTTAAACATTGGAGTGAGCTAATGGAAAAGTACTGAAGGATTTTAGGGAAAAGGGTGATCAGTGTGATTAGGTCATCTGTGTATGTTAATTGGCCCTTGTAGAAGTTGGGCTACTACCCTCCCAGAGAGACTGATCGAATTTCAAGGAATGGCCTTTATATCCTTGAGAAAGACATTTCTTGATTGTAAAACTGGCAAAGAGGCTGGGAGAAGATTTACACCTCAAAGGTGCAGAGAAAGAATTTACAATTGCAAATTTCCTAAAGTAAATGCTCCAAGGAAAAGGGAGGTTTAGGGGCCTAAATTCAGTAAGAAACCTATCTAAGCTTTAGTGAAGCCTAGGGAAATGTTAAGTCTGTCTTGGTCTCATTAAAAATAAAGTCAGATATTAACTGTTGATAATTTTGAGACTAAGATCTTAATCTTTAAATAGCTGGGGTCGCTGAATCTCTATAATGAATAATTTGTATTGCAGGGAAGAGTATTTCACACCTCTCTAAATAGCTTAGGTGTAATATTCCTTTTATTTTTATGAAGCTGTCTTCTATTTTAGATTTTATGGAAAGTTTTTCTCTCTTCAAGTTCATCTTCCATATCACTGCCAAGGTAATTTTTTTAAATGAGGAATCTGATGTCATAATTTTTTTTAATGACCTTCCTTTCAGTTTCAAGATAAAATCCCAACTCTTCAGCATGATATTTAAGTTTTTTTTTTTAAAAAAAACAAATCCTACTCACTTTTCCAGCCTTCACTTTCATCTTTAACAGTTTCTACAGCCCTTAAATGTTCAAACATTTATGTAATTACCTCAGCCTAATTGCCCTCTTCTTCTTTGTTAAGAGAACTCTCTTTATTTTGACCTGGCAAGACTAAATTCAATTCTATCTTGGTACTTACCAAGATGTATTAATTTTCTTTCTCCTTGACTAGACTCTGAGCTCCTTGAAGGCAAGTATTATAACTTTCATCTTTTTTTCTCTAGTTAAGTAGAGTGCCTGACGAGTATTTAATATTTAATATAAACCTTTATCGTACAAATGAATGAGTGAAGGTAGGCAATTAATTTCTTTATGAACATGATAGCTGTTGGGTGACTTATTGAGTTATTTTTAATAGAATAAAATAATTTTCCTGCTAACTATTTACTGGTAACTTTGTAACTTTGTTCTTACTACTCATGTAAAAGAAAAGATATAATTGCATTTAAACACCCATAGTTACTTAAATTAAAATATTAATTATTATTTTTCTGGAGATATAGCATCTGGTTTAAAAATGGGTTAAGGAAATAAATAACTTGGCAAATCATGACCTCTATTTTTAGTAAAAGTGAAAATGAGATATCATTCCTGAAATTTTTAAAAAACAGATAAGCTGCTCTGTGGGTAGAAAATCTTTAGAAACATTGGAAAGTGTCCAATTCAAATAAAGCAGTGTTCAGTCTGTTTAATTAAAAAAAACAGATGGATTATCTGACCTACTGATGGCTAGAAGCTTTGTGAGGATGACACTTCTATTTACTCGAAAGGAAATGGAAGAGGAGACTACTTATTGAATAGGTTTTGTATTTTTTATCCAACTCTTCAGTGTGTTCTCAGCATAGCACTGATTTTCAAAAAGATACAAATAGGAACCAGAGAGAATTAAGAGCCTCATAAAAGATGGGCCTGCAATAGTCACAGAAGTTCTTATATGTCAAACTCCCCTAAAATATGGTAAAAATCTACTGCATTTCTTAGACAACATAAAATCTAAGTGTGCCAGTTCAGAGCTTATTTCCGATTATATCTTATATTTATTTGTCTATTTTCACGTGTTTCATATATTGACATTATTTCAGGACAGCTTTTCAATTTAGATTGTATTCATGGCATCAAAGAGCCACTTTTTCTGGAATTGTTGCTGCGTAAGAAAAAAATTATGTTGTTCTCTAAGGCCTTTACAATTTTCTTGTAGATTGTAGTAAGCATACTATTTATTCATTTATGAATTAAAAAAATATTTATTGATATAGATATAGTTTTTGTTCACTATAGTCTACAAGAGAAGAGACTTTAGCTAGATAATCTTACAAACGAATTTAAAATTACAACCCTGATTCGTGCCTCACATGATGTTCCGAAGGTACATATCTGAAAGATGAATAGAAATTAATTAGGCAAATGCGCAAATGGTGATGGGAATGGTGGGAGGTATTGGAAGAGAATGTTCAAGGCTGAGAGAGCATTATGTACAAAGGACCAGTGGTAACGGCATATGTAAGGTTAAAATTACTGGAAGAGGCCGTTGTTGTTGCTGGAGGAAGGAAATGGCCCCATGTCACCGGGGGACATCATGGAGATGATGATCAGACCTGACCCTGCAGTTTTGAAGATTATGTTATGAATGTTGATTTTCATTTTAAGAGAAATGAAAGTCACTACAATACTACTCTAAACGGGAAGGCTGACAGGGTCCGATTTGCATTTTGACGAGATTACGCTGGCTGTCAGCGGAGAATGGAAGGGAAGAAATCATCCATAGAGACTAGTTAGGAAGCTTTTGTGAGAGAACAGGTAGGAGAAGGTAGGAATTTGTACTAAGGTGGACAAGGCTGCTGCATACTGTTGTATAGATAATGCATTGTGCAAAAGCTCCCAGCCCTCTTGCCCACAGGATTTTTTCACTAAGAGAGAGTGCCAATTGGTGATGGATGAGAAATATGGGTTAAGAGACAGGAAAATGTTAATAATGACACCTAGATTATGGACTAAAACCCCGGAGAGATGGTGACATCATTCACTATATTTGCTTGGATTTGTGACTTTAAGAATATTTTTCTATAGGTTGATAGTTAAGGCTGTTTACAATCTACACCCAAATAAACTCTCTAGTCCTATCCTGCCATTCATCTGGATTACAGTATAGCCTAGCCATAGTAATTAATGACACAGAGTTCTTGAAGATTGAAAGTACTTTCATGCTTCCATATCTTTGATAATGCTATTTTCCCTGGCTTAATGAGAATACGTTTTCCCTCTTATTCTGACTGGAAAACTACTAATTAAAAATTTAAAGTTTTAACCAAAGATGACTTAATCTGTGCAGCTTCTCACCACCTCTTTTTGCCCAAAGAAGAATGATTGTATCTTCTTATGTCCCACCCCCCTACATCTTGTACATGCCTCTAATATTACTTAACCAATTACCATTTTATGTCTTCTATTTAATCATAGACATCTTGAGAGCAACTGCCCTTTCTTTTCCTTTCTTCCTTCCTTAGATTAGTTTTGTTTTTGTTTTTAATCACACAGATTAAAAAGTCAAATAGTAAACCAAGACTTGTTTCAAAAAAGGGAAGACTCTCCTATCCTCTTGCTTCCCAGCCGCTTTCTTAGACAACCATTTTCAGCAATTTAATCATTCTTTGATCGTTTATCACCGAATAAGCTTATATTGTTACTTTTTAATTTTTCAATTTTAGGCATTATCTATTCACTTTTTCCTATGAGAGATTATAGCTTTTCTCAATGAAATATTGAGCTTCTTTTCCCCATACTCTACCCCCAGCATATGTATTCACTAGTGTGTACATAAACTCTCATATATTTCTTGTCCTTCATCTCAGTAGAGCTATATTGTAATTTTGGTTACTTCAAAATTCAGTGTTTACACTGCTGTGACTTTGTATATACGATCAAAAGCTGAACCATTAAGTAGACATGTATGCACAATTTTTTTTTTACCTTGAAGTTAATAATTGTCTTTTTTGTTTTGTTTTCTATGTACTTTTCTCTTAATATGTTCAAACATCAGATATTTCATCTATTTCATCTTCTCAAGAAGACCCACAAAAAGGGTTGAAAATGTATTCTATTTTCACATCTGATTGTTTGACTGCTATAGAATTCTGGCAAATAGTTTTAAGAAATAATAAATAAATTCTAGAAAATATTTTTGAAGGCATTGTGTCATTGAGGTTTAGCTTTCAATATGACACTTAAGAAGTTTAATTCTACTCTAATTCTTGAGTTTTTGTATGAAACTGCTTCTTCTCTTGGGAGCTTCATAAAAGAGGGCCTGGAGTACTCAGAGAATTTCTTATATAATACATCAACACACAGAGAGGCATGGTGACATTATGGATAGAGTATAAGTTAGACAAAGTTAGTTCAAATCATTGCTCTGCCCATAACTGGCTGAGCAACAGCAGGTAAGTCTCTTCATGTTGCTGTGATATGGGAAATGTAAAGAAAAGATGGCCACCCAGTCCCAGAGGAATTTTTCCAACTTCCTTTTCCTGGAACCCTACCTTTCCCACACATGTGAATCAAAAGACTGCCAAGTAAGTGGAAGTAACCAATGTATAAATCTACCTGGCTGCCTTTGTTCAGGGCTCAGACTCTGGAGAGTGACTCTTCTGAGCCTGCGGGTATAAATAAACCTCCTTTGATTCTTAGCTTGCTCAGTGCTGCTTGGTTCTTCCGGGTACATGGGCCGAAATCCGCAACAGCTGAGTCTCAATTTCCGCTGCTGAAAATGGGGAGAATAAAGTCTACCATCTGGGGTTAAGTAAAGATTGAAGATAGTGAGACCTATACTAGATATCTTACTAATAACTATTATCATTATTTGTGTATTACCATAAAAAAGGAATCAGCACCTTTTCCTAATTTTAATACATAACTTTATTACCTCCAACTCCTGAGTTTAAATTACAATGTTGCTTTTTAAGCTTTAAAGACTCCAATATTTTTTCTTTTTCATTTTTGAATATTAGCTCTAGTATCTTGGAAATGGCTCCAAGGGCATCTTGTCAGTGTTAATCAAGTCTAAACTTTCTGGAATATTAATAAAAACAAAAAATTCCAACTTCTTTCCAGGGGAACACAAGAGAACCCCCAAATTACCATGTGCTCAGTATCAAGGCTCTAAGGTTTTACCCTGTTCGCAAACTCACAAGTTATCCTGTACAGTTTTACTAATGCTGGTAGAAGACACAAGACTTTGTTATACATAGCACAGCTGTCAGCATAAGCTTTATGTTCTCCTAGGTCCTCCTCACCCCCCAAGTCCCACAGGGGTTACATGGAGGCAAGCCTAGGTAGATGATGCAGAGATAGTGGTTTGCATCATAGCTGAGGAATCTGAATTTAGAAACTCCAATATTTTGTAAAAAACTACAAGCAAACCCGCTCAAACTTTGCCCTAGAGAGAGATCTCTTTGTTATACTGAGCAGCATGTTTGACAAGCATCCTTGAAAGGTAGTCCAGAAATAAAGCCTGCTCACAAGAAATGCCAGAGACCATGGAGAAGTGTCTCTCACTCCCACTTTCACAGAATCCCTGTACATTTAGTAAAAGGAATAATAAAAGGCAAAATAAGACAAACTCTAGCTTTAAAGTTTTCTTTAAAATCCTTCCCTAGTTTTTTTTATTTGCACTCCATTACTTGAATCTATTTTCTTTATATAATACATGTGTATTATATATGCATATAATTTTAACCAATGTCATATTCCCAGTTTTATATCCTGTGGTAATTGCGTGGTCACCCAGTGGGCGGGGGGTGCAGAATAATATAAAATTCTATAAAAGAGTCAAATATAGCAATGTTTTTATTCAATTTTGTTTGGAGCATAGGATAAAAAAATTGCAGCAGTAAAAAAAGTTTTGCCTTTTCACTACTATTACATCTTTTTAGTTTATATTAAAATATTTTAATACTAAAGAGTTCCAAGCAGAAAACATTTCCAATGTGTAATTGTAATCCAGTTTAACAAATCACTCTTTATTAAAGAAGGGCTGCAGGGGTGGTGAGATTGGTAGTATTGATATTCTCAGAAGTTATGGCCTCATACCAAGATTCTAAAATGATATAACAGAGAGAACAAACAAAGATACTTCTAAGGTTTTAGCTTCTGGGAATAGCATTTTGATAAACCTAGTTATATCACTGTCAAATTATATCCTCTCTTACCTCTTTTCTGTTGGGTTTGATGCGGGCCTAAGTTAATTTATCCCTGAAATAGAGATGTTAGTAATTTTAAACAATTATATTTATACCAACAGAATAGTTTAATTTTCTCAAGACCATTGCAGTGCAATATACATGGGAATGTTGGACCATCATAGAAATGATTAAATGTAGAGATTTTCATTGTCCCATACATCTGGACCAAATAGCTAACAAGTCCATCTAGTCAGGCCCTTATACGCCACGTAGACCTATTTCAGGCAGAAATTCCAAAAATATTTTTCTGATTTTATAAAAGGAAACGTGTATTTCCAATGAAGCAAATTCTGGAACTTCTGGATCAATTAGTTTTCAGTAATATCTCAGAGACTCACGGAGAAAGATTTGGCCCCTGCATTTTAATAGTTGCTCATAGATAACAGCATTACTTAGAAACTTCATTTGTACTTAGCTACCTCTTCAGAAAAATGCAGGAAAATAGAGCTTTTCTTATTCCTAATTATATTCCCTTCATCATTTGAAACCTTTGGCATTTATTCAACGCTTTTTTGAGGCCTCTATATCTGAATGCTTACAGAGATTTCTCCCATTTGCCTCTGGGGGCAGAGTTACTTGAAAAAGATCAGAAAATTTGCCTTGCCACTCTTAGTCTCCCTCTTCTCCCATTCCTCCTTTATCACAGACTGGATCCAGAACCTGGGAATCAGTCCTCAAGAAATCCGGCTCAAGCTCCTGACTTGCCTTCTAATATGAGTGATATCATCTTTCCTGGCATAATGATTTAACAACCTTGGGCCTGTGGCCAGGTATACTTGGAAGCCCCTGGGGGACCACACCTGGAAATCTGCCCTGGACATCCCAGTACCCATACTGCTTACAGTCACCCTCTCCCCTGAACAGAAAGAGGAGGGAAGCTTCTTTTAATATTGTCCTTCCTGGTCTCCTTGAGGTTTGGCACAGTTTCTTCTTTAGCAGGGTTAGCTCTTCCTTTTTCAACCCTGCTGTCAAAAGGGCTTGGGTCAAGTGTGTACAGAGATGATCTATCCCAGCTTCACTGCATTTCAGGTTTTCTGTGCGTATTCCAATTCTCCAGCTATCCTGGCTCTTGTGATGTCCAAACCTTGCAGAAGGACTCCTTGTTTTCTGCTTTTCATACTTTTATTTTTTTGGCTAGCACCATGGATGTCTGAGAAGACCTGCTTGTCCTTATATTCCTATCCCTTCACCCGTCAATTTTTTCAAATAGATCAGATATACTCTGTCCTGTATTTAGCAACATCTTTTTTGAGAAACTCCATTCCAGAGAATATACCAGGCTCTATTCTAGTTCTGCCACCCTCTTCAGTACAGGTCAGTGAGCTATGTTACCTGGTACTCCAGAAATTACTCAAGAGAGGAATACCTCTGGTATTCCTTTGGGGATGGAAGGAGAAGTGGAACAATTGAAGCATTTGTCTGCCTTCGTTGTTCTGAATCCTTACACAGCAGTAAGTCTGTCAGCAGTCATCTTCTCTTAGGCTACGATTCTAGGTACTTGATGTTTCCTTCTAAACAATAATGCTAACAGGTTGACTAGGAAAGATAATCTGAGCTCTAACTATATGATTTATTACTCAACTTTGGCTTGTCCAGAGTTAATAAAAGTAGGGTCATTAGTAGATGTATAGAGCTTTTGTGAGAATTAGATATAGCTCCATGTCATATTCAGCCAGCAAGTGGACTTCAGCTCCCACAGAAGCACTTGTCTGTGCATGTCTGGGCAGGGCCCAATTTAAGCTATCAGAATGTAAAGACTCAGTTAATTTTGTGTCACATTATTACAGTAATGACATGAAGTAATGTAGTGGTGAGTTTATTTTAGAGGCAGAATTCATTTTAATCGTTTTACAAATGACTCCTGTCCTATATTTATGGAATCATTAAGAGTCTGAAGTAATCGCCTAAAGTTTCCAGTTGTACTTCATTGAATTACATGGAGGGAATGATATGCTTAAGTATATTCACAAATTTGGGATTCATGGTCTTAAGACATATCCTTGTGTGTAACAAAGGTCTATGGTATTTTCAAAGCATTTGGATAACTAATCTTTTTCTTTTATTATAAGGTTTCACATAACATAGGTTGGGTCTGTTTTAACTGTTATTATAGAAACTTACATATCTTCTTTTTCCACATTCAAAATATTTAGAGAGACCTAATTTGCACATTTATGAAATTAAACCAGTAGGGGTAGCAAAATCATGAAAAATCTAGTGTGCAATTCTAAAACAAAATCATTAATAGAGTGAAATGATTTAATTACTTATTTTATACAAATACGAAAACTGGCAAGCTAGCCCTGACATCAAATAATTGTGCAATGAGGATAACAAATCAAGAGTGTCAAGGTATATGAGTTCTAAATATTGTTGGGAAAATTTCCAAAATATATTGCCTGTCTAACATTAAGCTAAATTCTTTTTTGAATAAATCTGTTAATATACTTGATTGGCTGTTTCAAAGAATTAAGTGTATATTAAGAGCAAAATAGAAAGCAATTATCCTTAAAGTCATTTGGCCTCTTTAAATAGTATACATGGTAATAATTGAATAATTAAGAAATTTAATGCAGGTGAGTTGTACACTAATTTGGCTATGAGCATCAACATCTTGAACCATGACTATGGGAAATGCTTTTAAATTAAGCACGTTTTGATAGCTACAACTGCCTTTGTAATTCATTATTCTTCACTCTTTTCATTTTTAAAAAATCTTTAACAGCAGACTGCATGCTGAGTTGCCATAAAATTTCACTTTTAATCAGTCTATAATGGTAAGGGTCACATCTCAATATGTTAGATATAAAAGCAGTGTACCTCAGGGGCTTGGGTTTAATGTTTTACCAGCGTAGCATGGGGTAACAGTTGTTTTATTTTAAATAAAGGATTGAAAGTGACTTTTTAAAAAAGTGCTAGACTCTTGGCTATGAATATTTACTAATTGATGAGGAGAGAAAGCATGTTTTATTTTGATTAAGAGCTAGAAATTTGTTTTTCGAGTAGTTCAGGTGTATGCATAGCTGTGATCAATAATGAGCAATGATGTCATGGGAGGCGTTATTCCTGTTCTGACCGCTGTGTCCCAGCTGACACTAGATTCTTAACAATGGAAATGTATTATTAGTAGTAGGGCAACATGACATGAGCAAACAGGGGCAAAGGTTGTGACAAAACAACTTCACTCTAGGTATTGGAAGAGGATGTGAGAAGTATCTAGGGGCAATAGTACAAAAGGGCAAAGCAACAGAAGAGGAATAGTCTGGGAAGGATAGAAGCCTTGGGTATGCAACAGTGTTTCCATTTTATTTTTTATTTTTCTGGAGGTATGTAGGATAGCTACTTGCTAGGAGAGATATTAGTAATTGGAATGTCTTCCAGTGATTTGAATGTGAATAAATCTTTTCTTTCCTCTGTGGTTAGGCTTTGACTGATGAGCTGATGAACTACCGTCTTCTCATCTATTTCCTTTATGGAAGAGGTAAGACTTTTAAAAATCAACTTAACATCAGAGATGAACAATTCTGGAAACTTTTTTTTTTTTTTTTGCTTCTAGGATGTAATCAAATCTATCTTAAGAACTCCTCAAGCCTTAAAAGGTAAATATTTAGAAGCAGAAATATTTCTGACAAAGTATCAGCATTACTCCAAGTAAGAAGTGGGTGTGGTTCCCTGGAAAGACCTAGAATCTGATTGTCAGGAGACATGGATAATTCTGGGTGTCCTTTTGGCTGGCTGATGACTCTGGGCAAGTTGTACAGTGCTTCTAACTCATATTTGCTTTTTTGTTTTTAAACCTGAAAAATAAGCAGGTTTTTTTTTTAAACCTGAAAAATAAGCCATGAGGCCCCAAGATTCTCAGAAGTGCCTCATCATCTGCTCTGGAGGCTGAATATCAGGGCTCCAGATTGGCTGGCCTTCCACTGAGCCTGCTGCTAACTCAGCTTTTCATTTTCTATATGTTATATATATTAAGTCATATTAGATTGAAAAAAATAGTAATCCAGCTAAGAAAGTTCAAAAACCACTAGGTTAAGATTAAAAAGAAAATAAAATTACAGAAATTGTCTTTGCCTGGAGAGGAAATTGGAGGTTTACAGTTGTTTTCATTATTCACATAGTCGCCTTCTGACTTCCTTGTTCATGAGTTTGAACAATCAATTAAGAGAAAAGAGGTATAGTGTCTGCTTGCTCTTTCTCTTTCTCTCAATCTCAATTTCTTTCTCTCTCTTCAGCATATCAACATATCAGCGGTTCTGAATCATGAGTGGACTCTGGTTTTAAGCTGACTTCCAAATTACCACTCTGACTATGATATGATGGTTATTGCTATATTTGAGACAGCCATCACCTTCTCCAGCTTTAATGAGCTCACGTCTTATATAATATGCACAGGGTAAAAAAGAATAGCTTTAGTTACTCCCAGGCAAATTTCTCTTTGTCTTTTTACTATCTAGCACATACCAGGCACTCTATATATATTTGTTATATGAATGCAATAATTGTAATGTGCACGTGAGAAGGAAATGCAAAGGCCCAAGGTATGATATCTGTGTTGATATGCCCCGGTTTCAATTCTATATAGCTTGTGATAACCAGTAGTGAAGAGCAATGAGGACTATGCTTGATGGGCAAGAGCTAATTTTATTGAATTTGTGCATGTAATCATAAATTCAGTCTTAGGACCAGCTATGTTATTACAAAGTCCAGGAAATTTGGACAGAAAAACTGGGCAATTTGAAACAGACTAGTAAAGTAACTTATTTTGATTAGAAAACACAATCTAGGGATAAAGTTAGTTTGCAGTTTCATGAGATTGAATACTTTTTCTTTTATGCAGTTTATAAACACACAAACATTCTCTTTACGTGGGAATATCTATTTTATGACCTATTCTAAACAAAGAGAAGATTTACAGTTTACTTCTTCATTAAATAATGTTTTGTCTCTGTGTTGCAAAAATAAGAGAGAAACAAGAATAACTCTAGCAGATGCTTAAAGGTCTAAGATTAAAGACACATATAAATGTGATTCACGGAGGGTGTTCCGTGCACCTGAATGAATATTCCCAAATCACAGCTAGAAAAATTTGAGAGTAAATTGACTTAACTTAGGGTAAATCAATAGTGGTCCCTGAACTGAAGGGGAATAGATGAGCAAGAAAAAAATTTAGGTGACAGCACTCTGCTAAGGAAAATAACATTCAAGTGACTAATGAGATATTCTATTGCCTAGAGGAATTACACAGCCTTTAGCAAGGCAAAGTCAGCTTCAACTGGCAGGAGGTTTGTTTTAAAACTGAAATGAGAAAAAAATTCTGGGCTTACAAATAATGGGACGATATATTATCAATAAGGGGGAAAAAATCAGAAAATAACAACCAACTTGTTTCCCCACCACAACTGAAAGGAGGAAGAAGGAAAGCAATTTAATGTACCCTGGTCAAGCAGTTTCTCTTCTTTATCCTTATAACAGGACTTGTCAAGACCGTTCTGGAAATTGGATGAATGTAAGTAATGAATCATGATAGGCATCGGTGAAATGCTCTATATCTGTTTCTACTTGTTCATTGTTTCTTGCTTGACTTAAATTGGAGGTTTACAGTTGTTTTCATTATTCACATAGTCGCCTTCTGACTTTCTTGTTCATGAGTTTGAACAATCAATTAAGAGAAAAGAGGTATAAGTGTCTGCTTGCTCTTTCTCTTTCTCTCAATCTCAATTTCTTTCTCTCTCTTCAGCATATCAACATATCAATGGTACTGAATCATGAGTGGACTGTGTGGTTTTAAGTTGACTTCCAAATTACCACTCTGATTATGATATGATGGTTATTGCTATATTTGAGACAGCCATCACCTTCTCCAGCTTTAATGAGCTCACGTCTTATATAATATGCACAGGGTAAAAAAGAATAGCTTTAGTTACTCCCAAATAATTCTAATGTCAATGTTTCTTTATTTTTGTTGCCTTTAATGGTTATCATAAGGAAAAGATTGTTTCTCTGATTTGCTTGGTTAACTCAATTCTAATACAGTACCATTCACTATCATTTTTCTTTTTTGCCCTATATTAGGATATAGATAAATCTGCTTAATATCTAGTATTATATCCCAGAACAAAGGAAAATTAATTAACCTTAATAACCAAATTCTTAACCTAAACATTGCCTCTGCTTTAGTTCTTGTTCTAAAGACTTAGAAAGTGAGTTAGAGTTGACTTTAGCACCAGGGTTGAGTTCACTTGGAAGTTATTGATAACATAATGATCAAATTAACTGTTGAAGGAAAATGCTCAGGGTAGGAAATACCAATAATTATTAGCAAATCTCATTTAGATTTTAATGCTTTCTTCTCCCAGTAGATTGATCTGTCATAGAAAATATGGTCATAATTTCAGTGTTAGTCTTATCAAGATTGTTTAAATTATAAAGTACTTTATGTTCAACATTATTAATGTTTTGTAGGGTCCCTGAAGCTCTTATCATTCGTGACCACCAAGACTGATGAAGAGACATATATGAATTTTGGGGAGCCTCAGTGAAATGGTGAGTGACAGAGAGGAGCAACAATCCAGTATTTGCAGTAGAAGAGAAGAGAGCTGGTTGAGAAGCCATTGGTTGTTGAGTGCTGGTGGCTTCCACAGCAATGTCATGAGAATTTGATGGGAGTGAGGAGGATAGGGTTGTAGCAGTTATTATAGATTTTTAGGGGCTTAGTCATAGAACTAAATAATTTTATAGATAGAAAATTACTTCCTGATGTGATAAATGTAAATCAAGACATGCGTAAAGGAAGGGTGACCATAAACCTTGATTTTTCTGGGACTGTCGTCATTTCTGCCTATTGTCCTAGCTAATTATTGATAGCACCTGTGGTAGCCATCCTCTAAGATGGTGCCCAATGATCTTTGCCTCCTAGTGTTCACATTTTAGATAATCCCCTACCACATCACACCAACTGGTCTGTCTGACCAGTAGAATAAGGCAAAAAGTGATTCTCTGCCACTTCTGAGATTTAGATAACAAAAGACACTTTTACCAATTCCCCTCCACCCTCATTATTTATCCTTGGGGAAGCCTGGGCCTATATCTTGACTGCAACTTCGTGAAAGACCTGGAGAAAGAACCACCCAGCTAGGCCTCTCCTGGATTTATCACCCTGAGAAAGTATGTAAAATAATGAGTAGTTGTTATTTTAAGCTGCTAATTTTGGGGATAATTGCTATGCAGTAATATGTAATAATTATAGCATCCCCTCACTCCCTAAAGTGTTTTAATTTGGATAAAAATTATAAAGTCACCTATATAAAGCTGATATGTTAATAGACATCTAATTCACGAACTTAGGGATTTTTCTCTTCTATTGCCAGTTGGAGCTTTCACTATGACATTAATATGCAGACACAAAGGTTATCAGGACAGGAGCATTTGATGGTGCTGGCAGTCTAAATCTGTAGACTCAGAATCATGAAAGACAGTTTAGTAGAGTAGTTAAGAATATTGGATTTTTGAATAAAATTTGCCCGGATTTGAATTCTGGCCCCACCTTTTACTGGTCTTGAAGAGTTAACTTTTCTCTGCCTCAGTTTTATCATGTAAAAAATGGGAATAATAATAATAGTAATAGTACCTCTCTCATAAGATTTTTTTTTTTTGAGGATTGAATATGTGTAAATTTCTTACAATGATGCTTGGCATATGTAAGCATTCAATAAGAGTTATCCATTAATTTTGCAGTAAGAAATTAAGTCGATATTTTTCCTTTGTTCCATTTTTACACAAATAAATATTCCTTTTCCAATGGTATTCTCAATGATTTCTTCTTTAAATATTTGTATGTTTTTAATGTGTGCAAGGACATTAGATAGAAATATATTATCCGTTAAGGAACTTAAAAAGTAGGTGGGAAATTTTCCATATGCCTATATATATTTAATGTATATACTATATAACATAAATTTTAAATATATATCTTTATATATATATTTACATATATATAGATTATATATGTGTATATCAGCTATAAAAATATTCAACTCAAGGACTAGATGATAAGGGACAGATTGTATACAAGGGAAAATGAGAGTGAGTTAAAAAACACTGGAGTGTGGAATAAGAATGGAATAGCTCTCCTGAAAGCACTTGAAAGAAATGTAGGAACTGGAAAATCTCATGGAAGGAAAGGCTTCAAACTTGATAAAGTGTCTATCTTATTGATCTTATCGACCTTGTTGATTGCTAAATCCCTAGCCTCTCAAGCAGTGCCTGGCTTGTAGTGATTATTCAGCAAATATTTGTCAAATGAATGTGATGTCAGAGGAGGAAAACTATTAAAACAATAAAGAACAATAAGATTTGGCACTGTTTGCAATGGCAGCAAAGGACTGGATAGTAGCTAATTTGGCGGGACGAGTTCAAGATAAGAGGAGATGTTTTGAAGACATTGGGTTGAAACTTAGTTGTAGTCAGTGTAGGAAAGGCAAATTTAGTGGTCTTCGATATTGTGGTGATAGTTGAATCAACAAAGAGACAGATGAATTCTCTGTGAAAGTGGATTTGGAAAGAAATTCTTCCTCAAAGAGGTACAAAGTTGCTTAGGTCTGTGTGGGTGTGGTGTGGAAGGTGTTGTGTATACTCATACAAGTATGAGAAGGAGAAGATAGTGGAGCTAGTTTAAAAACCCATGTTAGAAAATAGATGGTGGTCAACAATATCGAATGGTGCAGAGAGATTTCTGTTTGAGAATTAAGAATGGATCTTAGATACCAGTTTCAGACTATAGAAGCAAGATTTTAAGGAACTGAGGAACACTGAAGAAATGAGGATGACACTTATAGTCAGCAATTTGAAGAGTTTGTAAAATGAACAAAATAGAATCAGAGTTAGAAAGAGCAGAAGAGCCAGTTTTAAAACTTGAGACTCTGAGTGTTGGAAGATGAAAAAGAGCTATATTAGGAGGAATTTGTTGAATATTTTACAATTATAAAGCCAGATAGTCATACAAGATTATTTTGTAAGCTTGATGAAGTCCATGCTCCTTGTCCTTTTAGACATTCTGATGAGTACAATGCATAAAAGTTTCAATTCAAAGTGGACACAATATTCTGAAGGCAATGTCAGCCAACTCTATAGAAATTAAGAAACAGGGTTATTGGAACTCCAGATCTAGGGCACTATCAACACTGTTTTGTATAAATGAGGTTCCCCCCCACTCCCGCCTCCCAAATTCTTATTCCTTGTTTTTGCAAGGGAGGTAATGAATGTACAGTTCTAGTCATCAACATTTCTTTAACACAGCTCATTTCAGTAGGAGATAATTATTTCTAACATCTCTTTTGTTAACTAATGAACATTTTGATACGAATTTAAATGGTGGTATTTACATCATTTGCCATAACTTCCTCTGGAGTGTATATTTCTTAAGTTACTTTGGATAGTAACCAACAGCCCCTGGAATACAAATTCTGATTAGGGTACCTCTGATGTTAACTAACAAAATTAACTTAAACCCATGATATATCTCACACTGTTTGTACTGAAACATTTTAAAGTAAATTGAAGGAAATACAATCCCATACAATACAAGATGCGAGAGACGCGTGATGGCTAATGAATATTTTTATGTGTAGTAGAATTATTTTTGAAGCTTAATTTAATTGTAACATATCACCAGGTAGTCAGATTATGGAGGAGAAACCATAGCATTTCCTTAATGATTGGATACTCTTTACCAAAGAACCTGTTAATTATGAATGGACAAATTGGCTTATGTAAGTTTTCAACCAGGAGATATACATATACCAACAAGCAAGGCTTGGTAAAGCTGTTATAAATAAGGCAAAAAAAAAAAAAATTGTTTAATTTTCCAGTATTTTTTAAATGTTTGTTAATCAGCAATAGCTAACTGGTATAAACATGATAATCTCATTTTTGCACAAAGAGAGAGACATTTATTTAGCATGGGTCTTTCTTCAAAATTATACCACTTTAAGAGTGAGATAATCCAGTGAATAAACATCTCAAGGTTATCTACTCCCCAAGCTTCACTTCTGTACATTTTCTCTTGATTTACAGTATAGAGTCAGTCACTAGATGTTGAGCTTTTCAGAGATATAAGTAGTGCATTTTATTAAAAAGGGCAGAAATAGAATGGATTTTTCATCTATCACAGACCTGTGCTAAAGAAAATGTTGCAGATTTTTACTGGGGGCTATTCTGTCTTAACCTTCCTAGAATGATTAATGACCACCTATCAACACCCTAAAGATCATGTGTCTGTGTATTCATTTCTTTCCCCTGTGAATTAATTTGTGTCTTTTTAAAATTGATGCCAAAGAAATTTTACATTACTAAGAGCTGAGCTACATCATCGAGTAAGCTTAACATGGAAAAGATATGTATGGAAAAAATCTAATGGCCATCCAATGTATTCTCTGGAACAATTTTATTTCCCATGAATAAAAAAAGCCTCCTATAGTATTCTTTTAAAAGCTATCTTAAACACATGTCGACCACATGAAATTTAACTCATCATTTTTTTTTCTGGAAGAAGAAAAAATAATTGAAATGTTGAATTCTGGATCTAGAATGAAAAGCACAAACTTTAGAGAAGAGGTAATATCTATTTAAATTACTTGACTGATCAAAATTATAATTTATAATTGTTTCATGAGCTAGAGTTATTCAAGTTTGTTAAGGGAAGGAGGTTAGTAGAATGAGGGCTTTATTTCCTGTCTTTATTCTTTAACTTTGGTAACCTCTGAAGGGTTTGTATGATCATATGATCATAGCAATTTCATCTTAAGTGTGACATACCCTTATCTCTGTAAAGTTAGTGTGTACTTTTGGAACAAATCCTTTAAGGCAGTAGTGTCAGTGAGGTAGTGCTTTGGCGCCTGACTAGTTTTGGTTGTGTGTCATGATGTTGTGACTTTATCCTAAAAACTGAGAGAAATAAGTAAGTCAAGAGTTTGAATTGCGTGTTGTTGATACACTTAGGGAGAACCTGGAAGTGTGAGGCATGTCTGCTTTCCTGGATGTTTGTAGACCTGAATGAAGTACATTGGCTTTGAGGGTAAATGAGACTAAAGTGGGAGTCCAAGTAGTACACCACAGTGCAGTCATCTTTGGCATCTGTTTGAAGACCATCCTGGGTTTTGAAGAAAGTTTTCGGTTCACAATCTCTCCATCCCACAGAGAAAGACTTTGATACTTCAGTACAACTTTTCTACCAGTTTTACAATTTGTGTGGCAAATATTTGTGATTGATCCTACTCTTGATTAAAGATGGGTCTTTGATTCGTTTTAGATAGTAGCAGTCCACCAAATGTTATATAATTTGCATTGGATATTGCAACTTGAACTTTATTATCACTAAGAATATGCAGATTTGACATTCCATATGCATTCATATTCATTTCTTCTATTTCATATTTTCTAGTCATCAACAGTTAAGAAATAAAGATTTTTAAGTGATATGACAAATCTGAGCTTGACAAAAATGAATAATCAGTGGGTTTTCTAATAGTCATAGTCACTTGTGGAAACAAAAAGAATGGGGTGTCATTTGTTGGTAAAGGAAAAAATTCCCCATATGATGAGGTATGTATTTTGAGTGAGAAACTGACATTTCTATTTAAATGAATGAGAGCCCTTACCTATAAATGTCTTTTATACTGAGTGACATAATGCATAATTATCTGTTACAGTTGTTGATGTGTTTTGTGTGCAGGTTATGATGTTCACTGGAAGAACATCCCACTTACAAGGTTCATATAATACAACATATAAAAAAACTTGGTGCCCCAGAGTTTTAAAAATCATTAATCATGA
Source organism: Pteropus alecto (assembly GCF_000325575.1). Taxonomy (NCBI): domain Eukaryota; kingdom Metazoa; phylum Chordata; class Mammalia; order Chiroptera; family Pteropodidae; genus Pteropus; species Pteropus alecto. The sequence goes on along the minus strand of NW_006442512.1, from coordinate 9,448,394 downwards.
TGAATTAAGACAGTTAATCAAGACTTAGACACTGACAAAAGATTGTCCCTGAGGATTCATACCTTGAAAACCTTTGCAAAATGATGATTTCTGCTTTCTACTTGACTGCCTCAGTAAGGCAATTCATTTTTTTCAGGAGCAGTTCAAGGTCAATGATATAACTATGTCAGCTTTAAGTGATGTTCTCCCTCACACATGTAAGCTAGACCTCCATTGTTATGACTGATGTCGAGAGTGGTACTGTCAAGAAGAAGCCATTAGATTGTTTAGGAGGAGATTAAGTAAAGAGAAAGACCAATAATATTGGACATTTCAATTTGTTTTTAAATGAAAATATTTAATTGAATATTTGTACCTTGTGATGCAGTTAAATTAAATTAAAATTATTTTTTTTACAATAAATGGAGAGTATTACCCTATAATGAAATATGCAGAAGAATTAGGCTAGACCATGGTATATCACTCTGGGAAAAAAGTCAAAGAAAATATCTAATTGGGTTAATCTCTGTAAATTTTATAATTTATGTAATTAATTTCAAATGGAATTTTAAATCAGTTTTTCTCCTTTGATTCTCCAGGGCTTTTCACAATAGCAAATTATTTCAGTGCTGTGTCACAGAGACTGGATTCTCGAAGTCCTGGCAGAGGCAAATGTCTCATTAATGTTGATCTGAGAGATACTTGTTATGAGCCTGTACCTAAGGCGGAATGCAGAGCTGATCTGCAGCTGATGAGTGGTTCCACAGTGAGGCAGGCTGAGAATGAAGACTCCCCCACAATGAGATGATGACATCTCTGTTCTCATAAAATGACCTCATAACTGGGAAAGTGAATTGAAGGACTGAGTCAACTTTCAGGAGAATTCAAGCTCCTTAAACCCACTTGGCTTGGATATATTGGAACTTGGGTAATCCTGAAATTTGTTTTAATGCCTTATTTAGTTTTATAGAGGGTTTTTTGGCTTCTGATACAACAATGTCAAATTCTTCTTTCCCAAGCTCTCCTTTTATTTTTTTAAAAAAAGTTGGGGGGTAGGGAGGGGGAGAATGCCTAAGGTTTGTGGCAAAAGTCATATTAAAAAAAGAATTTAAAATCGCCATCTTTCTCCAGCAATTATGTCTGGCCTAGAGCTTATTACTGGAATGCACTTTACAGTGAATGGCAAAGTAATAAAGAGAAAATACTACTGGAAGCAGGTGACATTAAAAATAATGATGTTTTGCTTTCATGGTCTATTTTCTAAAGAATGATGGCTAAAAGAAAATTATGCTACTTTAAAAATGAATTCTAAACACTAAACTGAAAAATAAAAGCAAAGCATTGTTATAGTAATATTAAATGATATTTTCTTCTGGAGAATTAGAAACAACTATGAAGTACTTTTTTAACCATTAATTTGTATAATCTCCAAGGCATTCTCTGCCTTTCTCACTACACCTCACCACACCTTAGGAATAAATTCATAATGTTGATTTCTGCTCATTTTTCAATGACAAGGATAAAAGTTTTGAGAACTATTTGAAATAAATTTAAAAATTGGTGACTAGATAATGAAAGTTGGTGCCCAATGAATAATGCAAATTAAAATGGCTGATAGGTTGGTATTTTTTGGCTTTTCTACTTTTAACTTTGAGATATTAAAACTAATATGTAGAGAAAGAAATAAAAAAATTTAATGTTTAGTTAACAGCAGATGAGATCCAGAAGAATAATGATTTAAACCAAGTATTCATACAATAATGTGTAGAACTCTCTCTATTTTGAAAACCAAAGCATGATAATTTATCTTATGAATTACTGATATATTACAATAGTGCTAATTATGCTTATGCTGCTATAATTAAGCCATGCTATGATTAAGAGTCTGCCTGCCTTCTCAATTATAAATAAATATTTCAAGCCATTATCTTAGGATTCCATGCTGTTTTTAGGGAAGAATTTGTCTTCGTAAAATACAAATCAAGCTTTAAATTATGTGAACCAAATTTGCAATTTTCTTCAGGTTTCATTGTGGAAAACTTTCAATTTCAGTGTGGAAATTAAAGCAAAGATTCATAGTCTTAATTCTCTTGTGCTAAGCAGAATGGGGAATAAAGAATAAACTTTTAAGTCATTGAGTATTTTTTTGTTTGTTTGTTTGTTTTTAACGCCTAGCCTACAACACTTGGTATTCCTAGGTGGTCTTCCATCCAACTACTAACCAGGCCTAACCCTGCTTAGCTTCTGAGATCAGACAAGATAGGGCATGCTCAGGGTGGCATGGCCTCTCTTGTGCTAAGCAGAATGGGGAATAAAGAATAAACTTTTAAGTCATTGAGTATTTTTTTGTTTGTTTGTTTGTTTTTAATGCCTAGCCTACAACACTTGGTATTCCTAGGTGGTCTTCCATCCAAGTACTAACCAGGCCTAACCCTGCTTAGCTTCTGAGATCAAACAAGATAGGGCATGCTCAGGGTGGCATGGCTGTAGACTAAAGCAATAAACTTTAAAAATAATAATAATGATGATGATAATAATAATAATAATAATAATAGAAAACCTGGAAAGAAATAGCTTTGGGGACTAAAAGAGTTTACTATCAATCTTTATTCTACTTCATTTGAGTTAACCTTCTCTGCTTACTTTTGAACTTAGCTGTAGAGCTGTAAATATATTGAAATAACAGTTTTTTCATGAAGAGTCTGATACCACATGCTACACACAACTCCTCCATATAGACTAAAATGAAATATCATAGCTGGCCACTTAATTTCTTTCTGTTCTAGGTGGCACCATTTAATTCAATCTAGAATTAATTTAATCTATTCCAAATGCCATTATAGGGCACAGTAAATCACCCATTTGACCTCATCACATCATCAAGAAAGATTTGTGAGTCCACCACATTCATGATACTTTAAGAGACAGTATTTCTCCTTTAAGTGATCATGTATTGAGTACAAAGCACCTGTATGTCTATTACTAGGTTCTGGGGGTAAAATGCATAGCTCCTGTTTTTATCAAGCTCATGGTCTAATGCAAGAGTTGGGCAAGTAAATAGACACTTGCTGTATATGATATATACAGTGAGAGAGAAGGTATAATGTTCTATGAGAAAGGTGAAAAAGAAGAATACTGCCTGAATCACAAGGGATGGAGGGAAGTCAGGGAAGATTCCTATAGGAGACAAAAGCCTACTTAAGTTTTAAAAGAAGACAAGATTCTGGCTAGATTAAAAAATAAAGGAAGGATATGCTGGGGAGGGGAGTCATCAGGCAGAGAGAACAATATGGGCAAAAAGATAGGATGATTATACTAATGACTAATGTGTAGTAAGTCTTTGCTAGATGCCAGTTACCTTCTGGGTTCTTTTTTATACATTTTTTCATTTAATCCTCACAAGAACAGGATGAGGTAGTGGTATAATCCCTATTTTATAGATGAGGAAACTGTGATCTTTATGTCTATGATCTTAATGTCTACTCTGCTGCACGAAATAATGTATTATAGAAACTGTACATTGTTCTGAATTCTCTTTCTTTCTTTCTTTCTTTCTTTCTTTCTTTCTTTCTTTCTTTCTTTCTTTCTTTTTCTTTCTTTCTTCTCTCTCTCTATCTCCTTCTCCTTCCTTCCTTCCTTCCTTCCTTCCTTCCTTCCTTTCTTTCGTTCTTTCTTTCCTTTTTCTTTCTTTCTATAAACATTTACTGAGCCAAGCATTGTGCTAGGTCCTAGGGGTATAAAGCAAATTCAGAAACAATCTCTTTTCAGGGAGATCTTTTGGTTTAATAGAATGGATATGGCCATGTAAACAGAGGCGAATATGATTGGCTTGCTCTTTTGATAGAAATCTCTTCAATAGCTCCTCATTTACCCCAAAATAACATCAAAGACCCTTATGATCTGACTACAGTTTATTTCTCCAGTCTTCTCCATTGTCACTCTCTACTTTACATTCTAGGCTGCAGCTCTAGTATATTATTTGCAGTTCCCCAAACAGGCTGGAGATTCAGGTTCTCCTCTCATCTGTTATAGTAGCACCAAGGGAGCTATTGAAAATATTTGTCACCTGCTATGGCATGGGAACCAAACAATCAAAACAGAGAATATCCCAGTCAGAATGGATAATGGTTATAAGCAGCTGGCTAAATATCTGTCCTGAGGTCATTATCTATATTTGGGTTCCACATATGTTTGTCTTCCCCTTTC
>NW_006442512.1:9440231-9444047 GCF_000325575.1 Pteropus alecto | reverse complement strand
GCAGGACATGGTGAGGCAGCATAAATGATAATGAAGTCTGTTCATTAGTAAAGTTCTGTATAAGTGGTTAGTCAGGACTGTAATGGTAAAGTCTTGTTTCCCTATATTAGGCAACAGTATCTCCCATCTCACGTGCTTTCCTAGAATCTTGTCACTCCCCTCTCAAGAGATAGAGTTTATGTCCTCTGCCTTTGAAGCTGGCTTGGCCTTTGTGACTGCCTTGGCCAATAGAGTATGGCAGAAGTGAGACTAGATGGCTCTGAAGTTAGGTCATAAATATACAACACATCTCTGTTTTATTCTCTGGAATGTTTGCTGGACTGTGAGGAAGTCTATTACAAGTGCATGGAGAAGCAACATAGAGGAAATCCAGTGTAAGTCTGGTTCCAAATGCAGAAGACTGACAGATGTCTTAGCTCAAAGACAGTCTTCAATGAATTGGATGAGGCCCACCCACACTGGAAGGGATAATCTGCTTTACTCAATCTAGGATTCAAATGTTAATCTCATCTAGAAACGTCCTTACAGACACATCTAGAATAATGTTTAACCCAATATCTGGACACCTCATGGCCCAGTCAAGTAGACATATAAAATTAACCATCACAGACACCAAGTTTCGAGTGATTTATTAAGAAGAAATATATAACTGGAATAGATGTCTACACCTCTGTCTTAAAGGTAGTGAATTTTGTAAATGTAGTGATTAAAGTATAAAAATGTATGTTTGAAAACTTAAAAAAACATGATTTCCCTTTCTTTAGTAATCTGTTTGATGGATTATTAATTATCCAGTCACATTAATCACATCTCTGTATTGATTTGAATTTCTAAAGGCAATTGCATGCATAGAGATACAAATAAAGATAACAAAGAAAGAGGAATAGATTTCTTCTCCTTTCTCCCCTCTTCTGAGCAATCCCATCCGTAAAGAACCAAAAGAACAAAGAATGTCACATTGGGTGAGAAGAAGGCAAATATGTATCTGTTGAATATTTTAAACATTCCTAATATTCAAAGCATCATTTTTGCATGCTTTACTTATTTTTAAGATCTGACACATGAGTCAGGCCAATGGAGAAGTTGAACGGCTCCTCATGAAATATTTAATACTCCTCACCCCTTTGCACTTAGACGGACTCAGATGATGACTGCTTCTGGCTAATGGGCTGTGAAGGGAAGCAATAGGGGTCACTCTTCAGTGGTGACCATGGAAACTGTATGTTGGCACGAAGAAACTGAAACCTGGAAGCAGCCTAGATGCTTAAGTCACCACAAAGAGCACAACTGCCTGCAGACCACATGACCTGCAGTAGACACACAGCACTAGTGTATTGAATCACAGAAACTTAGGGGTTGTTTGTTAGGCATAGCCTATCCTGACTGACACAGATACCTGCAGTTGGAACTACCATCGATATGACTGATTGCCACCAGATTGTGCTCTATGAAGTCCCCAGGGGACAAGCCCTAATCATGCATGCATATCTTCTAGCTTATTATATTTCAACAAAAACAGACAGCAAAAGATCACTAGATATTTAAGTAAATGTTTCTGTATTAAAGAGAGAGGCCATAACAAACAAATAAAAAATATATCTTAGAGGAAACAGAAACAACATGGTGAGCAAATGGGAAAAACAATGTAGTTTTTAACCTTAGAGGAATGTGAAGAGATAGTATATCCATGAAACAAAAACCAGTTGCTATTGAAAAAGATATCAAGAAAAAGCCTTTGGGAATAAAAATTAAAGTTCAATAAAAGGATTGTAAATAAAATTAAGAAAGCTAGAAATAAATGAGAAACAGAAAAAAAGAATAAAATTAGGGAATTGAAGGAGCGAGGTGTTAAAAAGAGTACTAAATCTCCCCATTGCAAAAAATAAAGTGTCAATAATAGTATCTAAGTTTGCTTAAATAACAACTATTGAGATAAGTATATTTAGAAATAAGAGTAGCCAGATGAAACAATGAAATGTTTAGGAAGAGAAACTAAAGAGGGAAAAAAGCAGTGCAGAGGGCTGCTAATATTCATGAGAAGTTTTATTAGTGTTATGTAAGTTTTGAAACTAGGAACATAGACATTAGTTGGATAAAAAGATTTTTAAAAAATAAAATATTCACTTCTTTCCCTCCTATTTCTCTCTCTCTCTTTCCCCCTCTCCCTACTCTTCTCTCTCTCTCTCTCTTTTTTATTATTTATTATTATTTATGCCTACAGCACCTGGTCTTCCTAGGTGGTCTCCCATCCAAGTACTATCCAGGCCCGCCCCTGCTTAGCTGATCTCGCTTCCGAGATTAGACATCGGTCTTGTTCAGGGTGGCATGGCCGTAGACCATGTACCGTGGCTCCACTGGGACCCAGGACCTTCTACGTGTAAAGCAGATATGCTAAACGCTACACTATGGAACCACGTCACCCACTCTTCTCTTAATCGTGATAGTATTGACACTTTGGGCCAGATAATTCTTTGTCGTGGGGGCCATCCTGTGTATTGCAGGATATTTAACAGCATCCCTGGTCTCTACCCACCCCTTTTCTCTGTCCCCCCTGTCATGACAACTAAAAATGTCTCCAGATATTGTCAAATATCCCCTGGGAGATAAAATTGACCCCTTGTTGTGAACCGTTGCCCTAAACCTATATAACACTGACATTAAAAACAAACAACCAAAAAAAGATAGGGAGAGGCACATGAGCTTTCCAAATGTTGATTAACAACATATCAAAAACATTTAGAGTTCACTTTGAATCGTACAGTTTGCTGAGTCCATGGGCTTTGAAATGTAAGTTCTCAGCATCCGTGCATTTAAATTTGTAATGTGTTATGTTATGTTGTCTGGGTAATGCTGTTTGCCTAAAATTAAGACCCACTGTGTACCTTGACTTTCATTTTAGCCACAGTGAATTGATTAGCAAGTCTAACATGAGAGGCACTGAGAGCCCTCTTGGCTCCCTGCTGGATTGTGCGCACACCTCTCTTATTCAGAAGATGCCGAATGATAATCCATTGTTCCTAAGGAGAGACTTAACTATGGAAGGGATGTAATTAAAAATAACAAGCTGCGTAAGCTGGTTACCACAGTAGCAAGTTTGGCTCTGTGTGCTTGCACTGACTAGAGGAAGATGCTGCAGTTTTAACAGAATTCTTCTTGCGTCCATATTAATCAATGCTCTTTTGGTCAATCAAAAGTTTGACTGATGCTTTCATGCTGACAGAGTAACTCTGCCAGCTAAGAATAAAATAATAACATAGAGATGGTTGCAGTTCTAATGGCCATGGGCTTTAGTACTGAGAGTTTGTCAATCTTGGTTAAGGAGTCAGCAGGCTGATATATATTTTTTTTAATGTGAACATATGACATCTAGGATTTTACTTTTGTGTAGTGTAATGACTTGGTTGAGGAACAACATGTCAAGTGGTATGTTCATATCACATGAAATCGAATATATTTTCTCACGATTTTGAAGCACATTTTCTTAGTCCGCTTGCAGAGACTCTCAGGAAGAATGATTTTACAGCCCAGCAAGGGAGAAAGAGCCCTTAAAAAGAGGTCTTCCTAAAGATTAACTTATTACTTTAGGTTTTTAACATTACATTGATAGAATTGCTTTGTGCTTGATTTTGCTCTCCTCTCCACACTTCTCTCTTCCAGAGTCTGAGAATGCTGGTGATTCTACCTTTTACCACTGCAGCTAGAATCTTAGGCTTGATTTGTTCCAGGTTTTTAAGTTAAAAAGCAAACAGAGAAAGGTTCTTTCCCTTCCTGTCTTTTACTTTTCTTGGGCCCGTGGCATCTCTGGGGTGCTGTGCA
>NW_006442512.1:9401592-9439517 GCF_000325575.1 Pteropus alecto | reverse complement strand
CATGAGCAGCTTACCTTAGTGATTCAAACTGAGATCTAAGACCTGTGTAGATTTGTAAGACAGACGCATTAAGATTCAGATTTTTAAAGTTGTTAAATTTTCATAAATCTACATGAAGGCAGCCTAGTCAAAGGCAATATATGCATCTTTTTTTCATTAAAGAAGTAAAAGAATGCAATTTTCAGGAACATAAAGATTGCTCATTTTCATGAGGGTAGATTTATGCTCAGAGGTTGAATTGCAGACTCATTCAAGAGTTTTACAAAGTAAGGATACATTGTGGTTAAATGAAAGCAAATACTTAGGAAACAATATTTTTGAAACATATTATTCTTTTGGTTAACATAAATGACAAAGGAACAGAAATGACAATTTTACCTGCATGCGAAATAAGCAAAATTCTTAGGACTTTCAGAGTATGGAAGTCAGATGATGAGAAAATGATTTAGAGGATTCGAGAAATCTACAGATAAATGGTTAATTGGTAACTAGTCCTGTAGCTAGCTTCTTCCATACGAAAAACTGTAGGTGATGTTCTATATTATCTTGGCTCTTTTAAATAGCCTGGCATGTGAGAGGTGTAACTATTGAATGAACTAAAAGAACATGCTACATTTCTGCATGATCATCTTGAAACTGAAATAACTATGCTGTGGAAGTTGTTGAAAATGATTGAAACTTTGAAGGGAAGCCTGCCTTTTGTAGCGAGTTAGCTAGTTCTTCAGGAAGCTCATGCAGAGAGCAGGATAGAGCAGGAATTCCCAACCAGTCTTTCACTGGAGGAAATGTACTGCTCTATCCTTATATTCCTGTTTCTTAAATTCAACAAACATTTATTGAGCACTGAGTATGTTATGGGCTGTATGGCTGGCACTAGGAATATAGAGACTCAAAACATAGTTGTTAGCCTCTAGGAATTCACATTCTAGTGGAGAGAAAGACCACTAAACAGATGTTTATGAATCCGTGGTAAGTGCTAAGATGGAGCCACACCTTATCCAGGCTGGAGGAGGAGTTGATGGGTCAGGTTAAGGGTTTGGGGGCAGAAGATGAGTCAAGCAACTCTTGAAGGACCAGAGAGACCACCTGCTGAGGAAGAGAAAGCAGATGTTCCAGCAGTTTGGGTCCAGACTTTGTGGTTGCTTGAAACTGGGTAGGGACTGAAGAAGGGTCATGAGAAAAGTTTTTAATTAGCTTTATCGGGGGCGGAGGGGGGATCTCATATTTGAGGGAGCTGCTCCAGATAATAGGAATACACTTAAGCATAACTTATGCCATAATTTATATCCTTCTCGAGACTCTCTTTATATTAAAGACTAAGGTTTTTTTGTTGGTCGGTGGATGGAATTGTTTCCTAAAGATAGAACAAATTCATATGATACCATCTAAAGCCTGTTGTGGCAGTGAGGCAAAGTTGCGTTGAAAGAACGACAAGGGAAATTTATTTGATGAAAAAATCAGAAAGATTAATGGTTATTAGGCACCATTTAATCCATGTGTCCGACTGCTGCTTGCTTGTCTATATGAAACTGGTGTTTAATCATAGATGAAAACTGGATTCAGGCAGTTTCTAATTGTTTTTCAATCACAGGGCAGTGGGAGGCAATCCAGGATTTAGGTTAAAATACAAAATACTCCAGAACTTTTTGGATGGAATATCTTTCTGGGCTAAACAGATTTTAAACAATTCATGAAAGAACCATCAGTAAGCCACCAGAGAGCTATGTGTAAAACTAACTTTTAGGAGCTTTTACCAGTAACCTTTACAAGTGAAAGAATGCTAAGGATTTCATTTTCAAGTGACAAGATCAGAATTTGTTTTGACTAAAGCTAGTGTAAAATTTTAATACCAAAAATAAGAACATATATATTGTTAGGTCTTTCTCTCCACTATTAGTAAGGATTTATAAAACAACTATGCCCCAAAGCCTGGATAGATTATTTCTATCAGACCATAACATAAAATGCCGTTAGATGTTAAAGGCTTGCCAATTAAGGATTTATCTTCGCAATGGAGGCAGCAGACAAGCAATAAAATGTGCCATTTCCATCCCCTATAATCTGCAGAACTGGCTAGCAGCAGATGAACTGTATGGAAGTCTGTAAAGTCTCTATCTTTATGTACTAATCATTCACTCAAACTTGGCTTCTTTTATAGCCATTGTTCGAGTTTTGCTTTTTTGCATATTTACTAATTACAAGTCTAGGGATGTAGTAAGTCAGTTGGAGAAAGGTTCTTGCCCTAATTAGGAGAGAAAATAAAATAATAAAGTGAATGGATTCTGGACAAAGAACTCTGGACTTCAGAGGACTTATTAGCTCAGAGAGAAAAGCTGGAATGAGACTTTAAAATAAAATGACAACTAAGACACAGTGGCTTAGGTCAAAACCTCTAAGAAATCTGAGACTGGCTGCACTATTACTGTCCTACTTAACATATAAGTGTTTGCATTCTTCTGTAAGTTGAATACTCTTGTCTACATTAATTCACCTTAGCTCTAGCCTATAGGGCCAGGGCCAAGGTCTAACAAGTAAGTGTGGCTCTGCTGTACCCCAGGGCAAGGAAAGGTGCGATAACTTCTATGGAACGGGAAACAGCACTTTAATGCAGGGCTGTGGCTCCTGGTACTCCCTTTGTGTGACTTTTTAAAAGGTGTCCCCTCTGTGCAGGGTTTTGGGGAGCAGATTACAAGGTGGGTTTCAGTCCTTACTCATCTCCTCTACTAGACACAGCCTGAGTGGCCTGTGTTTTAATACAAGCCTGTGAAGAGAGGCCTCTGTAGTAGCTGCAGAAAGCACTTGCCCTAGACTCTTAATTCTAAGAGTAAGGCCCAATCTGCCTTTTCTTCTGTTTTATCCTGTGCCTCATACAAAGCCCAGCTTAATAAATACTTGATCTATAACTGAAACTGATTAGCTGACAAATTGGTGAGTCTCTAGGTTAGAAGAATTATTACTTGGCTGTATCTCTCAAATATATTTAAGGAATGGGGATGCTTCAGATGTGATAAGGCAATTGGATTCTCTCTGTAGGTCTAGATTTACAACTTTACATTAGCTGTTATGATAAAATGTCCCTCATTGACACGTGTGACTTACTTCCCAAATGTTTTCTTTATCAGAAGAGGCTATAGTAAGTATTTCAGTATGTCCTTACTCACAGTACAGCCAAATCACTACTGAGATATATGCAAATTCATCAGAAGTTCAAAGAGATGACAAGTGAAGAAATGCAGAGGGAAGTGAGAAACAAAGAGAGGCAAAGAAGGAAAAAAAATTCATCTGCAGAGATAGCAAGTCAGAGGTGACTGGCTCAGTAAGGACACTTTCTCCTTCTCATGTTCTTTTCCTTTCTGTCTAGAGGAAAATATCTTTTCTGAGCAGGCATAAAGCTTTCTCCTCCTCTTTTAACAAAGATGTTCCCTGCTAGCTTAGTGGCTGAGTCATGAGAACAGACACTTGTCTGATGAAACAGAGTTCTCCTGTTTGAATAGATTACATTAACTACAAGCATATGCTACCGATGAAGAGTTTTCTAGATATAGCCTAAAGCATCTTTCTTTTGAACATTTCTACTTTGTATTCAAACTGGGTTCTATACTGTGCCAAAAAGATATCTTGCAATTCTCTTTACCAGAAAACAGAGGTTAGCATTCTTCATTTGGAACCATACGTGTCCCTTCTCTTGCTTCTTGTTATCTACTGTACTCAATGTTTTGACTCCATGGGTGAATCAGATACACAGGAAATTTGATGACCAGCTTCTTCTGCGTCCACCAACTGATTCAGAAACTACTCATTTTACAATGGAGACAGAGATGAAATGCTAGCAAAGTTTTCAATTTCTTTCATGATCTTCCTCTGTTTCTAAGAAATTTCTAACTGTTGACTTCTAAATTTGTGATCCTTCTGGCAGTTATTTTTGTCCACGTGGAAACTGAACAGGAATTGGAATTTAGTAAATTTCATCATATGAAATGTTTTTTCATAAGAGCCTGAATTAGAATCTCTCGGAATTTTACGTGGTGGTGGTGGTGGTGGTGATGGTGGTGGTGAGGGCAGGGAAATGGTGAGGCAAAGGCCAACAAATGCTTTTAAAGCTGCTATAGACTCTGTATGATCTTCATGAAAATGACATTTATTTAGCTTAATTTAAGAACACATAGTATGCACTGGAAAGAACAGGGTACTTAGAAATCTGATTTATTTTTTTTTAGCCAAATATTTTCTCATTCTTCAATGTGACCTCGATTATAGAAGAGTTACAAATTAATGATTCAGTCTATCATCATCTTCATTTCTTCGTGTGAGGCTACAGAGAGGTGATGCTGAGGGTCCTTGGGTGAAAGAAATTGTGCCCAGAAATGCTCGAGGGGGTGAGGGGCACATAGCCAAGAAACCCTATTCACTAGACCGATAGAAGAAGCTTAAGTCTCATTTGGCTAATTGGCAATTTCTCTTCAGAGCAGAGAAAATTCTAGCAAAATTCAGGAAAATAAATAAAAATGGCTTGGGGTGAGGCTATTAAGTCTCCAGCTATAACAATTGAGATTTAATAATGACTCTTAGCTATAGGAAAGTACCATGCTGACTGGCTTACATCAGCATGAATTCTTGCCCTCATTAGCTTCAGGGCTGTCAGGATCTTGACTTGTAAATTTTCACCCTTCACCCTGGTGTAAAAGGCCCTGTACTCATGATTACAGAGAGCATAGGAAAGCATTTATTTTTTAGGAAGTTTCAGTGATTGGAATATTTGACTCAATATTTTTCTTTTGAACTACGTCTATTTTTCTGAATGTGTGACTAGAAACAGAAAATAAGTAGAATTTCAAATGAGCTTTACCTGAGGCAAAATGGTAAAGCTAAGCATTAGTTAGCTCAGAAAAAGAACAATTAGAAACTGAAAAAACAAATTATAAGCAAGAGCAAAAGGACAACTAGCTTTAAAATATTTCTTTTATTATTTTTAATTAAAATATAATAAAAATCAACTTCGTTCTCAAACATTAGAAAGCCACCTACATTTATGGAAGGTTGGTTAAAAAATATTTAAAATATTACTTTCTTTTGGTGTGAAGACTCTCAGAAGAAGGTGAACAATAGATATCAGAAAATAAATATTATTAAGATATGAGATTTTGCCTTAGCATTGTGTATACAGTATAATGATATTAGCAAAATATTGTTCTTCTTTTGATGCTTTCTTCATTTAGGAGATAATCTGTAATTATGTCCTCTGCAAGATGAAAATCAGTAATTACATTTGCAGAATTTTTTCCTCTGAAACAAGAAGTATGACTTATGGAAAAATACACCTAAGATGATAATCATAAGCTCCTGACAACAAACTAACAGTATACTCCCATCCAGGATTGCTGGGAACTGGATAAGAAGGAGGATACAAGTGGGAACATGCCTGGGTGCTGCACACTATATAAACTAACAAAACAACATCAAATACAATTTAGTGGTACATGGTCCAATAACTGCAGGGCTGAAAAGCAGTGTGAAACATTGCCTAATGATGAAAACTTCATTAGGAAGCAAGCTTTGCTGATTGCAAATTAAATGTTATCCCATCCTGCAAACTTACATTTAGGACCTGGGCCAAGCCTCACAGCAAATTTCTTTGAACCTGTTCTCACTCCACTAGGCCAAGCTGATTTCAATGCTGAAAATGTTCCAGAGGGAAGTTAGGTACTGTGGTATCACATAGAAAGGATCCTGGACTGGAAGTTTAAAAGCCTGGCTTGAACTGCATATTAATTACGTATGTCAAACTGGACATATAAAAACTTTTTCAGGTTTAAGTTTTCTCATCAGTAAAATGATGGGTGTCCTTCTAGCTACAAAATTCTATCATGATTGCCTGTAGTTCTTCAAATTCTTGTAGCAAGTAGGTGGGGCATATTAGAGGTCTCAGATTGATATTTTGCAACGGGGATCTGTGAACATATACCCAGCTTGATACCTTCTTTATCTGTGATATTAGTGTTGGTAAGGAGATTCTGATTGGTAAATCTGGACACTGAAGAAGACACAGAGTAATTTTTGTAATTTCAGGAATGAAATGACACTGAAGAATATAAATTGTACGAAGTTAAAAAACGTCAGAGGAAACTTATGGTGAGGTAGGTTCTAATGCTTGAACATTATGAAAATTGGATTTGGTGCTATTTTTAGGCATCCAGCTGCCCAGTTTTCTTGAAAACAGTTCTCTGTTTCCCTGGTTGGACCACGTGGAGATGTATCTGTGCTTTTCTCTGGAATCCCCTCACTGCTCGTATTTCCCTGACAGGAGACCCAAACTTCAGTATTTTATTCAATTCTACCACTAGGTGGCACTAATGGTGCATTCTCTACATAAAGTTATTTCTCTATCAACATGGGCTATCTCTTTCTTGTTGCTGAATTTGCTTAGTGGCCACAGTTGGGGATTCTAGTTGTAGGACCTCCTGGTGATACCATAAGTAAGTAATTTAATACTGATATAGCTCATGTTCTTAGAGCAAATGACTTTTATTCCGAATCTTCCTAGAGAATGAGACTTAATGATTTATTGGGCTCACTTCCCCCATAACTGTAACAATAACAACATAACTTGAAGTCAAGATTGATGTGCGAGCAAGTTGCTTTTTTGTGTGCTTTCAGATAGACGAGTCCTTTCCTTGCCTGTGATATCTTCAAAGTAGAAAAAGAGAATCTGTCAGGTTAATCGCTCAGGGGAAGGTTTTCTTGATATATGGCTGAGCCTTTATTTTTACTTGAGGTGCATGGACTTACTGAAAGCTTTTAGAAATATTATGGCTTGCATTATATTTGAAACGTTCTCCCATGTTTTTTCTCACTGTATTTTTCCCTTTCTCATCTCCCTATTCAAGCAAGCAGTCAATTTGGGGCCCATTGTCTCGGAGGAGAAGAAATAGACATGTGTTGTAAATGTCTCTGAATTTTGTTTCAAAATCCTAATATATTTTTGTGAAGAGGATTTATGGGAATAGAACAAGTGCTTCACTAGAAGCTGGGAAGAGAGCAAGGCTTTAACCTAGTCAAAGAGACTAGAAAGAACTTCCCTCAGGTTAGGAAGAAGGTAAAGAGGCAGAGGCCTGTGGGATCTAGGAAAGAGGGACCTGGGGCCTGCTGGCTACTGATGCCATTAGAGCAGCTTCAAGAGTCTAGAGAGGAAGTATCTGCCTGTTACATCTATGCAGATGGAACCTGACAGCATTATAAAAGATTTACCTTCCACAATTGTGGAATGGAAATGGCAGAGAGCCATAAAAACTGAGGGGGCTATGTCATCAGATATAATGGATGTTACAGAGGCAACCCACTTATGTGGACTGGACCACTCGGTTTAACCATCACACCTACAACACTCATGCAAATTTGGAAAAAGGGTAGTACTAACTTTAAGAGTTTTCTATTAGTCCAATGGTGCAAGAGCTTGGAATAAAGAGTTCTAGAAAATAAGGGTATATTTCTTATATAGCTGAATATGTGAACTGCATTTCATTCCTTCTCTGCTGGGAAATCTTTTCTTTGTGCATCCATCAGGAGTGTCCTGGAATTCTTCTGATCTTTCTCAGTCTGGCTCAGATACCACTACCTCCTTTAAATGCCTTTGCTCAGTGGGATTAGAAATGATTTTCTCTTTGGAACTTCTATAGCATGTAAATTCCCTCATAAGACGCTATCCTCTCCTGCCTTGAATTGTGATTATTTGAGAACATGGCATCATAGCAGCAATCATGGTATATGCATGGTTTAAAGTGTCACAATGTCCAATATAGTAGGAATTCAATTGGTATTTGCCAAATAAATCAGGGAGTGAGCACAGAGTATAGCTATATTAAAAGTAGTTTGAAGTAATGCAGCGAATTCACATGGAGCTTCTCTGGGCCAAAATCTCATGCATTTAAAGATTCTTCAGTGGAGTGTTAGGACATAGGAGATTTTATTTTTTCTCTCTTCTCTTTGATGTTGTAAACAAATATAAAAGTCACAAAAATTAAGGTCAGTGATATTTACCATGATGTAAATGCTCTGCTGTCATTGAGAATTTTTAGTTATATAAGAATCTAAATATCTGAAAGTTATGCAATATTCTTTTCTCTTTAAAAAATATCAGTTTTGTAAAATGATGTAGGATTATTTAAAAAATTATAATACAGAAAAATACAGCAAGAAATGTAAGAGTCACCTAATATTATAATACAAGGAGGTAACTACTGTTAACATTTATGTACCCTCCCAGAAATCTATTTATATATTTATGTATATAACAAATTTATATAAATAATCCTCTATCATTACATGGTACAAGGTACTGCTTTTTCCACTTATCAATGTATAGGTGTTTATATCAACAAATATGAATTTCTCCATAGTTTCTAATGGCTACATGATAGTCCGTCATATTTATTTACCCTGATTTATTTAAACTATGCTTTTTTTCCCCACACTAACTAGATTATATTGGTGAGATCCCAAAAGTTAGTTGATAAAGCCTTTCTATATATGTATAAATATAGAAATGTGGGTATATAAACTTCTAGGGATACAGATGAGATATTCCAAAGTTTATTTTTAAAAATATCAATTTAGTTACACATGCATTTGAAAAAACTTATTTAAAAATATTTTTACCTCTAATTTTATAAAACTATTTTATTCAAACTCTTCATGCAACTTTGATATCAGTGTCCTTGTTGTTTCTAGAGGTCTGCTTTGAGTCATTGATGATAGTTTTCCTGCACACATAATTTTATTTATTTATTTATTTATCTATTTATTTATTTATCTTTATTTATTTATTTATTTTTTGTTTTTTTCTTTTGATTTTTTTTTAAAAAAAAATCTAAGTAGTTTGATCTATACTTTTTGAATCAATGTATGCAGCAGTCACTGAATATTTTATCCCAAGCTTAAAGGACTCATTTGCTTTTATGATTTCTATACGTAACCACTCACTGTATTGCTATTTTTAAATTATATTTTGAATATGAAACATATCACACATATTTAACAGAGCAGAAAATGTATTATATTAAAAAATAATAATGACAACAATAATCATGTACTATATGATCAAGCATAGCCTATATTTTTCTGTAGAGGGTGCATAATTTGCAGCCTTTTTGGGGAACATAAACCCTTTCAGTGTCTGATGAATGCTACAAACTTGACCAAGCCTTGATTTGTCTTCCCCATTTTTAATTAAGAAAAATTTCAAAGACACAGAAAGGTTGAAAGAATAGTATAATGAACATCTGTAAAACTTCCACGTAGATTCAACAATTATAGCATTTGCTGTATGATCCTTCCTTTCTCCCTCCCTCCTTCCTTCCTTCCTTCTGTAGGGTTGGAAAAAACTTCCTTTTACTCTTCTGGTTTCTGTGACTGGTCTAAGAATTAAACTGACATAAAACAGATTAACAGTAGAAAAGCATCTGAATTATATTGAATAAAAGTTTACATGTCTATGGGAATTCTCATAGGAAAATGAAGACCCCAAAAGTGGTTAGGCCTAAGTGCTTATACATTAGGTTGAAGAAAGAGTGACAATCGTAGAAAAGTAACTAAAATATATGGGAGACTAAGGAAGATAAAAGTTATTTAACAAAGTCTGCTTGTACAGATTACTCTAGTCTCAACTTCCTATCTCTGGTGATAAGAATTTTCCTGTTTTATTCCTCCTGATATAAGGAGGGCATCTGTCACATGGGATTTCCATCTCCTGCTTTCAGAAAGAAAAGGGAAGTCAGCTGTCCTTTTGGTACCTATTTTTCAAGTGCTTTTAGCTCAAAATTAATCACTATGCCAAAGCAGCATGTTTTGGGGTGGCATGTCCCTAACTCCTCCATCTCCTTCCTTCCTTCTTTCCTTTCTCTCTCTCTCTTTCTCCAGACACATACAACACACACACATACACACACACACACACACACACTATTTTTCCATACCATCTGAAAGTAAGTTATAGATGTTATGACACCTTATTCATACATACTTTAGCATTTATCTCCTGAAAATGAGAACAATTGCTTACATAACCAAAACACCTTGATCACATCTAATAAAATTAACAATAATTCAATAATAATAATATATAATATCCAGACTATATTAAAATTTCCCTATGGTCTCAAGAATGTAATTTTATAGATATTCTCCCCGCCATCTCCCCACATCAAACCGTCTTTCTAGTCTCTTATAGTTTACTACAATGGTTCTAAAAGTGTAGTATGTGGATCCTTGGAGATCTCCGAAAACCTTTAGGAGGTCTGTGAGGTTAAAATTATTTTCATAATTACACTAAGATGTAATTTACCATTTTTACTCTTCTATTGACATTTTCAGTGATAGTGGTGCATTAGCAATGATTAAAAACCTGCTGTGCCTTAGCACAAATTGAGGCGATGTCACCAAACTTTTAAGTAAGTTATTGTACTTTTCACTCCCGGGTACTAGCAGCAAAAAAAATTGCCCGTTTCACTTCACTGACAAAACAGTACATTTATTAATTTTATAAAACATTAACCCGTGAGTACATACTTTTAAAATATTCTATATGACTAAATAGAAAATACTCATAAAGAAGTTTGCCATTTGATGGTTGTCTTGAGGAAAATACTTGTGCAAATATGAGACTCCAGCTTATTTTATTAAGCAGACATTAAAGAGGTCTTTAAAAATGTAAAACAATGTTGCTACTCTTACCCAGTTTTTTTGTTTGGAGTTATTTTCCATATGATAAGTTATTACTTTGGACCTTTATAGTTTTAAAATGACTCAACAAACATAATTTAAAACTGTCTCAGGTCTAATTTCTAAATTACATATTAATAGATATAATCCACATAACAAAAGCTCTTTGAGGTTTTTAGTAATTATTAAAAGTGCAAAAGGGTCTCAAGACCAAACAGTTTAAAAATAGCTGAGACTGAGAGAGATACGAAATTTAGCTGAGTCATCAGGAAAGAACTGTCTGTGGAAGTGACATCTGAGTGGAGAATTGAATAATGAGAAGAAAGCAGACAAGGAAAGAATTAGAAGAGCATTCTAGGCAAAGGATGACAGTGGGAAGTGGCCCATAGGAAAGCTGAGACAATATAGAGTTTTGAGTGTTTCTAGGAAGAAAGAAGTCAGGAGATCATCTCAGAGAGATGGATAAGGATTTGGTCATTAGGGTCTCACAGACAATGATAAAGACAATGATAAAGAGACTAATTTTATTCTGTATACAATGGGATTTTATTTGAGAGTTAAAAGTAAGGTAGTGATATGATCTGTGTTTTGCCTTTAAAAGATCACTTTTTCTGTTGTATAAAGAATAGTCTAGGCACTGAGAGTGGAGGAAGAATTAAATGTTAAAAGGCAGTTGCAGTAGCCTAGGATTGATAAAAGGGGCATGCATGGTGCTTTAGCAGTGAAAGTATTAAGAAGTGGTGTCAGTCCATTTGGGCTGCTGTAACAGAATGCCATAGACTATGTGGCTTATAAACAACAGAAAATTATTCCTAACAGTTCTGGAGGCTGGAAAGTCCAAGATCATGGTGCCAGCAGATTTTGCGTCTGGAGAGAGAGGACCTGCTCCTTATTCATAGATGGCTATCTTCTCTCTGTGTCCTTCCATGGTGACAGGGTTGAGGCAGCTCTCTGCAGTCTCTTTTATAAGTACACTAATCTCATTCATGAGGGCTCCGCCTTCATGACTTAATCACTCTCAAAGGTCTCATCTCCAAATACCATCGTATTGAGGATTAACTTTTGATGTATGGATTTTGGGGGGACACAAACATTTAGTCTATAACAAGTGGTAAGATTTAGATGCTATTTTTTTGAAGGTAGAAATGACTAATAAATTAGATGTGGGATATGAGGGAAAGTAGTGAACTAGAGTTTGGTTGAGCAGCTGGGTGGGTGGTAGAGACACTTACTGAAACCGGGAAGACTGGGAGAGGTACATTTTTAGAATGGGGCAAGAGGCAGAATCAAGAGTTCTATTTTGTATAAGTATAAATCTATATGTACTATTATTTTTAAAATGTGCATTAAAAAATGAGGATGCGGTGGTTCAGAGAGGTTATGAAACTTGTCAAAAGTCACTGCTGTGTAAATGGTGGAGGCAGGATTTGACTCAGGCAGTCCAATTTTAGAGCCTGCTGTCTCAGCCACTGAGAGGACCTCCAAGTCTCTCCGCTTAAAGTAACAAGTTGGACAGCTATAAATCAACAAAGGATTCCCTGCTCAACGCACGAACACGTCGGAGAGATCTGCGCATTGAGACATGTGAAGGTGGGAGTAGGGAGTGAAAAGGGGAGACAGGATGAGATGGAAGGACAGAGCCGGAAGCCAGTCCCACAATCACCTCGGCCCCAGCAGATGCGATTATCAGTGAAAGGTCTGGGGAGAGGGTGGGGGCAGGAACATCGCCAGACTAGACCAGACTAGAGGGGCAGAGACAACAATTGAACCTGGGTGGCGGGCACACAGTGAGGTTGGGCCCAGGGTCAGGGGAGAGAAACTGCAAAAAAACTGCAAATTCCAAAGCCCACCAGCATCAAATGAAGGATCCTGCAGGCAAGGAATCTGCCTACCCCACCCCGCTGTGGCCCACCGAGTAGCAAAACCCTCTCTTAGCAGATCGCAAAATGGCTGGGGGAAGAACAAACAAAACTTTTCAGCCGAAGTGGTCTGAGTATTACTGCTAAACCTACAAAGGAAAGCAGAACTATAGACATGCCAACTCGCTTCCCCCTCTTCGCCACCCCTCCCCATTCCCCACCTATCGGGGCAGCGTAGTAGTAGCAGCTGGGTCAACTCAGAGCAGTCCTCCATCAGCTTCTAGCTACAGGAAGGTGGCACCAGGAACACACAGGAGACCTATAACCTGCCCCTTCCAATCCACAGAGTGGTGCCCTGAAACTGAGGCAACTGGTCATAAAGGGATTGCCCACCTTCAGGGGAATACAGAGGTTTTTCATGATGAGGCAACAGAAATCCTGGAAGCCTCAGCAGTGCAGGTAAGAGAAAAAAACAAAACAAAACAAAACAAGAAAACACCTGCACTTCAGCACCACCTACTGGAAAATGGAAGACTCTGCTTATCAACTAAAATTCTATTAAAAAGCAGCTTTCATTTCCACAAATGCCCAGGGAGAAATAATCCATCAAGCACAATGAATAACTAAGATAACAATGGAATTCAGAAAGAAAATGAAAAATCTCCAGACAATAAACTTAAAACCTTGGAAATATGATTTACATGACAGGGAATTCAAGATTGCAGTTCTGAAAAAAGCTCAACGAAATGCAAGAAAACTTAGAAAGAGAATTCAGTGAACTCAGAAATAAAATCAATTAACAAAATGAGTACTTCACCAAAGACATTGAAACTATAAGAACCAAATTCTGGAGCTGAAGAACTCAATAAATAGATGAAGAATGGACTAGTGAGCTTAGGAAATAGAGCAGACCAGATGGAGGAAAGAATTAGTGATACAGAAGAAAGACATCTAGAAATGACTCAGGTGGAAGAAGACAAAGAATTGAGAGTAAAAAATAAAAAGAAAGAAAGAAAGAAAAAATTATGAGAACTGATTCCATTAGAAAGAACAATGTAAGAATAATGGGTATACCAGAAGAAGAGAGGTAGAAGGGAGCAGAGAGACTATCGAAACAAATGATTGAAAAAAACTTCCCAAACTTTTGGAAAGAACTGGATCCTTGGATATAAGAAGCTGACAGGATACCTAATTATCTAAATCTGAAAAGGTATCCAAAGTTCTTCTCCACATTATATTAAAATCATCAAAAATTAATGAAAAATAAAGAATTCTCAAGGCAGCCAGGGAAAAGAAAACGGTAACCTATACATTACATTATCATCGGGTTTTTCAGCAAAACTCTACAAACTAGGAGGGAGTAGAATCAAATATTTAAGTTATTGAAAGAGAGAAATCACCAATCAAGAATAATAAATCCAGCAAAATTATCATTTTGGTATGAAAGAGAAATAAAGACTTCCACACATACAGAAGAAGAGGGAATCTACCACCACAAGAGCTGCATTACAGGAAATACTGAAGAGTGTTCTACCTGAAACAAAAGACTAAAAGATACAAAACTATGAGCAAGATGACTAACAGACAGAACCAGGAAACTGCAACTCTTGTTCAGAATAGGGTATCAAACACTTAAATATAACATAAAAGTTACAGGAGGTAAAAACATTAAAAAAAAAAAAAGACAATAGCTACTGCAATTTGGAAATGAACTCCCAGCATGAAAAGGGATGATTTGTGACCATAAAAACTTAAAAGTGGAGAGGGTAAAAGACTGAACTTGCACAAGTGAATGGAGATAAGATGCAATCAGAAGAAAAAGGACTACTTTTTATAAATGAAACTTTCTTTTGCATAAACCTAATGGTAACCACACACACACAAAATCTAGAACTGAAACACATAACATAAAAAAGGGAAATAGAGGAAAGAATCATTGAAGACCACCAAACTAAAATAACAGACAGAAACACAAGAGAAAAGAAAGAATGGAGACAGACCTACCAGAAAACAAAAAATAAAATAGTTACAGGAAATCTTCATATATCAATAATCGGCCTAAATGTAAATGGACTGAACTCACCTATTAAAGGTCACAGAGTAGCAAGTTGGGTCAAAAAACAAAATCCAACTATATGCTGCCTTTAGGAGACACCTTTCAGCTGCAAGGACAAACATAGACTCAAAGTGAATAAGTGGAAAATCATACTCCAAGCAAATGGCATCCAGAGGAAAGCAGGTATAGCCATACTTATATTTGATAAAATTAATTTCAAGATAAAAAAGTAACAAGAGACAAAGATTGATATTTTATAATGTTAAAGGGGACAATATATCAAGAAGACATAACACATCAATGTCTATGCACCCAACCTGAGAGCACCAAAATATATAAAGCAACTACTAACAGAGCTAAAGGGAGAAACTCACAAAACAAAATTATAGTAAGGGACTGAAGTACCCCGTTAACAGCTATAGATAGATCATCTAAACAAAAGAGCAATAAGGAAATATTAATGTTAAATGACACATTAGACCAAATGGATATAATTGATATTTATAGAGTTTTTCATCTCAGAATACCAGAATATACATTCTTCTCTAGCACACGTGGTACATTCTTAAGGATAGACCATATATTGGGACACAAAACTAGCCTCAACAAATTTAATAATATTGAAATCATACCAACATATTCTCTGACCACAATGCTTTGAAATTGGAGGTTGATTGCAAAAGGAAAGTGGGGAAAACCACAAATATGTGGACATTAAACAACATGCTACTAAATAATGACTGGGTCAAAGAAGAAAAAGGAAGAGAGCAAAAGATATATAGAGACAAATGAGAATGAAAATATGAATATGACATAACAAAAGTATTGGGATACTGCAAAAGAGGTAATTAGAGTGAAGTTCATATCGTTACAGGCCTACCTCAAGAAACAAGTAAAATCTCAGATGAATAACCTAACATTTCACCCTGAAAAACTAATAAAAGAAGAACAAAGGCTAAGTTAGTAGAAGGAAGGAAATAATAAAAATTAGAGCAGAATTAAATGAAATAGAGAATAAAAAGACAATAGAAAAAATTAAGGCAACAAAGAGTTTGTTCTTTGAAAAGATTAGTAAAATTAAAAACCTCTGGCTAGACTCACTAAAAAAGAAAAAGACTCAAATAAACAAAATCAGAAATAAAAGAGAAGTTACAATGGACACCATAGGAATACAAAGGACTGTAGAAGAATACTATGAAATATTAGTATACAAAATATATAAAGGACTCATACAACTCAACAACTAAAAACAAACAATCCAATTAAATTATGGGCAGAGGACCTGAACAATCACTTTTCCCAATAAGACATACAAATGGCCAACTGATGGATGAAAAGATGCTCAGCTTCACTAGCTTCACTAGGGAAATGCAAATCAAAACCACAATGAAATACCACTTCATACTTTTTAGAAATGCTATTATCAAGAAGATAAGAAAGAAATAATAAATGCTGGATAGGATGTGGAGAAAAAGGAGCCCTCATACACTGCTGGTGGGACTGCAAATTGGTACAGCCACTATGGAAAACAGTATGGAGGTTCCTCAAAATATAGAGTTACCGTATGACCCAACAATGTCTCTTCTGAGTATATACCCCCAAAATTTGAAAGCATTTATTCGTAAAGGTATATGTATCCTATATTCACTGCAGCATTATACACGGTAGCCAAGACATGAAAGCAACCTACATGTCCTTCTATAGATGATTGAATAAAGAAGATATGATACATACATACAATGGAATACTGCTCAGTTCTAAAAAAAGATGTTGCCATTTTCAGTAACATGGATGGATCTTGAGAGTGTCATACTGAGCCAAATAAGTCAGACAAAAAGGAAAAGAATCATATGATTTTACTCATATGTGGGATATAAGACAGAAGGTAATAAATGAATGAACAAAATACACAAACAAATAAACAAAAACAACTCTCATAGACACTGACAACAGTATGGTGGTTATCAGAGCAGGAGGAGGTTGAAGAGGGTAAAAATGGTAAAATATATGGTGAGGGAAGGAGACTAAACTTTGGGTGATGAGCACACAATGTAATATATGGATGATGTATAATAATACTGTACATTTGAAATTTATATAATCTTATTAACTAATGTCACCCAATAAATTTCATAAAAAAATTAAAAAAAAATTTAGGTAATTTTTAGGTAATAAATAAGGATGTAATGGGTAGCATAGTGCTAATCAAATTATATGAAAATATGTCTGAATTAGCATTCGGCAAAAAAAAAATGGATGCTTACTTATGTTAGAATATGATGTAAAAGTGAGCTTAATAAATAAGATTTTTATGGAATCAAATTAAATTAACATTTAAAAAATAAGCTCTTTAGAATAGGTATCATCTTTTTCTTGAGTGTAAATATTATTAGGAAAATATTATAACATACTAAAAGACTCTGCAAGCTAAATTACCTCTGTATAATTTACTATAAAAGTGAATAAAAATCATGGTAAACAGAAAGTAAGATATACCAAGACAAGTAAGGATCTTCTTTCTTGTCACACGAAACCCAGTCTCTCACCCACAAAACCATCTACTCTTCATATTTTTATTAAACTCTCTCAAAAGAGGTTAATAAAGTACAATTTTAATACAACGAAGCAACACAGTCTGGAGCAAGAAACAGGACTGACATTAAAGGAGGCAAAAAAAACTTCAGGTGGTCTCACAGTGAACCACTTCCCAAGGGCCACACCACTTGGCTTCTTCAGCACAACATTTTGCTAGTTTTCATCCTTGTTGGCTCCTCACTCTCTCTGCTTCCCTGGCAAGCCTGTCTGCCCTCAAAGCCACAGCCAGTCTCTTGTTTTTTTTTTTTTACTTTCTGAGTCTATCTCTGGATATCTCCAGGTATTACTGGTTTTGTACAGAGAAGCTGTGGGAGACAGAGACCCACTCCTGGGATCACCTCTGCCCAGTATGAAGACAATGCACTGGTGGCTTGGGGTTGGTGTATAGAGATCCAGCACCAGAACAACCCGGGGATTCACCTGCACTACTGGTGCAATTATTTTTTATGATATTTGTGATATCCAAAGTACTTAAAAGTTCCCCTTCACTGCTGTAGGCCTTCACTGCTGGAGTCCCTTCAGTCTCCTGTAGGCACACACTTGCTGGGGCTTCTCCAAGGTCTCCTCCAATTCTCACTGCCAGGATGGGAAGTTATTCTGTGGACTGGCCTCTTGAAAACACAGCTGGTCAGCCTTATAGAAAGTGCACACCTTTCATGATGTCTTCGGTTGGTCTTGGCTCAATGTACTCATTTTCTCTAAAGTCTGGAGCATCATATTTTTATTTTTGAGCTTCTTTTTTGAAAACAAAATGAATGTGAAATTCGAATAAAATGGGGGTATAAAGACTGCCAAAAACAAAACAGAAAAAAACACTTGGCTTTTGGAAAGATAACCAGTAGAGTGATCTTTAAAAATATAAATCAGATCGGGTGTCCCTCTCCCACATTGTTACTCCTTTCTATAACTTTCCACTGGCACAGAGAAGATAATCCAGATTCCTGCTTGTCTCTCTGTCTTCATGTCACATCATTCAGCCAATATTCTGGACTCCCTCTGTTCCCCGCATAGGCCAAGTCTCTTTCTGTGGTAGGCCCTTTGTACATGCCTTTCCCTCTGCCTGAAATGCTCTTTCCCCAGGAGTTTGCCTGTAGCTCATTCTTGCCCTTCAAAGTCTTAGGTCAAAGTTAGCCCTTCAGAGAGAACTCCCTTGACCACTTTTTTCTTAAGGAGCCTCTCCCAGGCCCATGCTGCCTCAGCACCTTATTTATTTCCTCCTAGACCTTTTATAATATGAAATTATCTTGTTTACATTATTTTTTTTTACTTTTATACTGTATGGTTTTTAACCACCAGAACCTCCATGAGAGCAGATCCACTGTTCTTTTTCACCACTGCACTATTAGGCCCAAGATAGCACCTGAAACAGAATATGCGTCTGACAAACATTTGAGTATTGAATAAATAAAGGAAGTACTTTACAACTGGCAAGTAAATAAACAGAAATATTTATAGTGTACCGAAGAAATAGAGGGAGTGATTAAATCTGCTTATTTATTAACCTTAAACAAGACCAACCCTGTTGGAGTGAGAGGTTACCTGAGAAGTCCTTTAGTCCCATATTTTCTGCCCTACGCAAGATGCTCGGACTTTTTTTTTTGTTTTGTTTTGTTTTCGATTTGTTACACTTCCTGAATTACCACAATAAAAGACTGATTACTTAGCATTAACAAGCATTTGCTCTTAAAAGGCAAGTGCTCTTGGGAGAATAAACACAGACCAAATTATTGGTCAGTCACATTTTAGTGGAAATTAATTAAAACAGCTTCTTTTTAAATAATATGAACCCTCAATAGAAGGGAGGAAATAGGAGTTAATCTTGGAGTACAGTCACTGACATCCAGAGGATGGCCCTGGCATCCTGCAGTTGGAGTGAACAGAAGTAGACAGGTGAGTGAAGGGCAAAGACAAGGACATGAGAAAACCCCAAAGGCAAAGTCAACACCTCTTTTCTCAGTTTTGGTCAGGACTGAATTTGGTGGTTGAATGATGTTTCAATCTATTTGGATTGGTTATAACTTAGTTCATGAAATGTCAAAGTCAGTTAATCTACCTCACAAATATTCAACTGTAAAGACACTTTACTCTCAGAGATTTAACTGATCCAACCTTTGCAAGAGAATCTTATGAATTATTGAAATAATGAAACAAGAAGCAAGCAGTTTACCTAATTTGCCCTTGATAATGAATGGCAGGGATTTAGAGATTAATTTCTTTCCTCAAGATTTAGTTTCTGTTAAATGAAGATGTAAACTCTATCATTGAGTTGGATGAGAGTGGTAAAGATTTTCCAAAGTTTATTAGCTTTCCAGCTGAGAATGTAATAAATGGCTTTTTGCAAATTAATGTTTGTTCTCATTCTTATGGTTTTAGAAATTGTTTTCTATTCTAGGGGATAGAAATGTAGGTGTCGACTTGGGAATAAATTACTTCTGTAGCCCATGGTTTAAGGCATTAGTTTGTAGACAGTATTTTCTATGAAGTGGTGGAAAGTCACAACTTTTTCAAGGGCAGTTTTTACTTATAACAATATTATTTATGCTATTTTTATGGCTACCTAGAAGGAGAAATTTTTTTTCATCAAATTAAGAGCAATTAAAAAATCCATTGACTGTTTGATTGATTTTAATTCTCTTCTTTTGAATTTAACATATAATGAATTAAAATAAAGCATTTTTTTTAGTATTGATTGAAGGCAAAATTTTTTTCATCTTCAGAATTAAAAAGTATCTTAATTGGTTTAATGGAATTATTATAAAATCTGAATAGTTGTTTTAAATTATAATAACAATCTTACGATTTTAAGGTATGGCCCCAAATTATCCCTTACTGCTGGGTGATCTAAACTCAGAACCTCCTTCTTTTTTATCCTTGCATTCCAAGAGCAAAAATAGATAATAGATGTTTCACAAATAGGTGATGGATAGATGTAGCTGAATGAAGATTGCCTAATAATACTGAAATACAGTTGTCTTGGTAATATGCACTTTAACAGAATTATCACAGAGAAATCAAAATAAATCCCTTATGTCCTTTTGATTAGCTTCTTTCTTCAATGAGTCTAGAAGATGTTAATTATTAGCATAATGTTAAAAAATTAAACACAGCGTACCAATAAAGAAATGGAAAGCAAGGGTTAATTAAGTCTTATCAGTGACAGGTAAGCCATACCTTCCTAAAGAAGCAATTATATAGTAATAGTCATCAGCGGCTGAGGTTTCCAGCTTTATTGAAATGTAATTGACATATAACATCGTTTAAGTTTCAGGTGTACAATGTGTTGATTTGATATACTTATATATTCCAAAATGATTACCACCATAGAGTTAACTAACACCTCCATCACATCTCATAATTCCCACTTCTATTTCTGTGGTGAGAATATTTAAGATCCACTTTCTTAGCAACTTTCAAGTATATAGTACAGTTATTAACTATAATCATCATGCTGTACATTAGATCCCTGGAACTTATTTATTTTAAAACTGGAAGTTTGTACTCTGACCAGCATCATCCTATTTCTCCCACCCTCAGTCCCTGGTAACCATTTTACTCTCTATTTCTATGAGTTTGGTTTTTTTAGATTTCACGTATAAGTGTTATCGTGCAGTATTTGTCTTTCTCTGTCTGATTTATTTCTCTTAGCATAATGCCCTCAAGGTCCATCCATGTTGTCGCAAATGGCAGGATTTCCTTCTTTTTCATGGCTGAGTGGTTAGGATTTTCATTACTAAGATAATAACTGGTATAAAAGCAGTTACTGTTCTGTCAGTAGCAGAGTTTGGTGTATCAGCAATTTATCACTGCCACATTCTCTAAATTTGTATTCCTACCATAAAGCCATGTTCCTACTCAACACCATGTTTCTCTGGCTATTTTTTTATTCTTAAACCAGGAAGCATGAAAGTAGAATGATTATTTCTAAATATAAAAGGAGTATCATGATTTCAACTTTATTATGAGCAAGTGAGCCAATATGTTGAAAATGGTGGCAGTAAATCAAGACCTTATGAGCTTATGAGCTTAGATACTGATCTCTCTTACTAGCCAGAGGGGACTTGGAAATATTTTATATTATGCTTTTACAGTATTATTGACAGTGATAGACTCAGTCTATATGCTAAGCCAGTTTTTCTCTCTCTCTTGTGGTTGATACCTAGAGATGTTTCTAAAGTCTATTCCAGGGACATTGCAATATTTTCTTTGGAGGTTAGTTGAACAGTAATAAATCAGTGAGCCCCTCAAGCCAAATACCCTCCTTTGGATATATTCTATAAAAGGGCCGTGGCTAATATTTCATCCTGCTTTGTAGTCCTTTGTGATTTCTTTATAGTTACACTTCTAAAGGCCCAAAGCATTTGGAGTCTTAGATCTTCAGAGATATATGTACCTTAATATTTCCTTTGATATGAAAACAGAAATTTTTAAATGGAAAGTATCGAACAAGATAGTTGTCGTCTTAGAAAAGATAATAATGAACTTTGATCTCAAGAATAATGTACTAAGTGGGATAATAAAGCCTTTATTGAGTTCAGAGTATTGCCTTCTTAAAAGTAGATTTATTGCATTTTTATACTTTTCTTAAAAAAAGGAATTGACTTATGTAACTAAAATACATAAGCCTGAAATATATTAGCTGAATATATTCAGCATAGCTTACATGAGTTATGAAAAAGTATTCTATATTTTGGTATGATATGGACCTGCATATAATAATTTTTTTCTGCATTTTTTCCCTGTAAACAGGAAATTCTTTGATTTATAATTTTTTGAACCACAAGTCTGGAGATCCTGTTTATGCATTTGAACTTAACAATATTAAAGTGCCAGTGAGATTTACTGATTAAGAAGCAGGTAAGACAGTGGGGAAGAATTGAACTGAAGGCCTTGGATGTATGATTTTATTTTCTTTCTTAAAATATCCCCCACCTCAATTTATATCTTCTGATTATAAAATTGATACATGCTCAGGGAAGAGAACTTGGAAACTAGAAAACCATTAAGAAAAAATAATCACACTTTGGAGATGACCACTCCTAGTTAATAGTTTGAAATTTGTTTTCAGTTTAAAAGTTGTGTATTTTAAAAACATAATTTGTAAATATATCTTAAAAGTATTTTAAATCATTTTCTTCATGTAAGACCCTTAGAAATAGAATTACTGGGTCAGAAATAATTAATATTATAGAAATTCTTAATAAGTATTTGCATTATCTTTAGAACTTTGGTTTTATTGGATAAGGGTTGATTTTGCTCTTTAGTAAATTTTTAATAACATTTTAATCATATTTAGCATTATGATTATATTTAAATAATTTAAAATTTACCCCAGGAACTCAATATCTTTGTGCCTAAATATGCAACTTATATTACCTAAGTCAATTCATCTATTGTAAATGAGAACCTAAAGGCATGTGGATAGATTTCTTTGAAGTGCTGATGCTAGCCTCTCTCATGTGCTTAGACATTTGTGGGTGTCTCCATCCTGAAGAGTCAAAATTCTGAAAGTCTTTGAAGGGATTTGGATATATTGAAGGAATATTGAAGTGTCTTACATAGAATCGAATGGCCTCTAAAACATCATGTTTAGAATTTGACCTCTTTGCTTTTATTCTACCTCAACAAGAAGCTTAGAAGTACCAATTTCCTCATTAGACCAATTGGGGAAAATGTCCTGGTAAGCTTAATAAATCTTGATGAATTGGGTTAAGCAATTCTTTGTAAAAGATTAAATTTCATGAACTTGGTTAAAATAGTAAAAAATTTTAATAAATTTGAATATAAATTATGTGTGTGCAAAATAATTTTTAAAAAAACAACCAAAAACAAACCCACTCCACTCCACTCCAAAACAAAATGAAACAAAACCAAAATCTTAACAAACCCAAAACTGGGAGTGAGCACCTAAACTTAAGGGGTAACTTGTCAGCATATAATACTTTCTTTGAGCCATGTATTACTTTGGGTCATTGTTTAAGTAGACATTATTGTAAATCATTGGTGTAGTAGCAACTCAATTTGGGCATTGTTTTCTATTTTTTACTTACTTCTGTGTACAGTTAGTTTGGGTAAAATTATATTGCCACTGTTAGTTTATATTAGTCATTTCAATTTTGAAAGGAAGAAAAGGAGACTGGAGATCTTCATGTCATTTAATTTTCAGAATGTCAGAGAAACCCTTGCGTCATAATAACAGACCCCACTCTCAAAACTAAGAGCTAACTTGTCTCAACGAATGTTAGCCAAGAATGTTGTTCCAGTAATTCGTTGGGTTAAATATCAATGACAATAGCTTTCCTAAGACTTAAAATAATCAGTTAAAAAAGTTAATTTGTGTAGTCTCTAAAAATATTAAAATAAACTTTTTCTTTTAAAAGTAAGAATATGGACCAGGAATATGCGGAACATTTAAAAATATAGATCACAGTAAAAAAGAAAACCATCTCATCTATTACATCATCTCCTAAAACAATTCTTATTTATACTTCCTGATATTCAATACTATTCATAGGTGAAAGCATAAGATATGTACTATTGTTGAATACCCAATATTTCATCAAACAACCTGTTAATATAGCAAAGCTACATTTATTAGAACTCATTATTGTAAGAAAGTCATCACCTTGATAAAGACTTGGCAGTGGCTCAAAATGGGAAAATTAGAGAAAGGTATTTATAGAATTTTAAGACTGGGGTAAAAGATATTATATTTTTGTTATTTAGCATTTATAATGATTAGAATCAGATACTTTAATATTGAGTTTTATTATGCTTATGAACACAGCATGTATTTCTATTGCTATTATTTATCCACTCTGGCACTTTCTATAGACAGTTGGAAAGTAATTTGAATTAAATAAAATTTTTATATTTACCTCTTCTTAAACTAGATTTTCATAATCTGCCAGTTGTTTAAATGGATTGTGTCAATCTGGTTGTCACTGGGTTGAGAATAAATCTCATCATCCATATCATACTCTTAGGGGCGATCTCAATCTGGCAGCTTGATTAACAAATCAGTGAATTACAGGTACTTACCTCTTATATGAGAAGGCTGGAACAATTTGATCCTGATTCGAATATGAAATATTTGTGTGAATAAAGAACAACTCCAGAAGTGACTTTTCGTAAGAACCTCATTCCTAAGACCCTTTTCTTTCTTCTGCTACACCACAGTAATGATTCTCCCTATTGGAAGACTGACTACAATGCAGATGTGTTAAAAGACTACTTCCTTTTTATGTATATAATGACCACATCCTAACTAAGCAAATTTTATCTAATTTACAGATTTATAAATAAAGAATGTTCAGCATTTACAGTTCTTGTGGTAAAAGATAAGTTTATTTTAAAATGACAATTCTAGAAGGATGCAACATTATGCAGAAATACAATGCAGGGGTATAAATACTTGTCAGTAGGAAAGAGGTTTGTTTTATTTTATTTCCCTATCAAATTGACAGAATATAAGCATTCTTGTAATAATTGGGATTTCTATTTTTATAATTTAAAATATTGGATATTTTAACAGGCTTGATAGCTTTGACTAGTTTCCCTAGGACTTTTGATTGAGGCATTCTTATTCTAATCAGTTCTGCATTTAAGGATGCCAAACAAACCAAAAGGAAAAAAAAACCTGTTAATCAAGTGATAGGTTGTAGACACTACCAGACTGTTTGGGATAAATGCTTTTTAAGTCAGTTTTATAAAGGTGAGCTGGGTGATTTTAAGATGGACCTTGCAAAATAGGGAACGGGTTGAGAAGATTTTATCACATAAAAACTTTGGATTGATAGATGAAGCATGGTGCAGATCTTGAAGCGAGACTGTTGTTTGATAAGCGAGCTGTCCGCCCCAGTGAGCAGAGTATTGTTTCAGAAATTTTCAGGGATATCCGAGTGGTAAAGTTTTTGTTTTTGTTTTTGTTTTTTAAATTGGTTTATTGCCCTAACTTTCCTGGGCAAATAACTTAGTCATGTTGACCCAGATGGTCTTAGTTCTTAGTCTTAATAGTTAATGCCATGTAGATACAGGTGGTTGTAGTTCAAATTGTTTTGTAAAAGCTTTTTTTTTTTTCACTTAATGTATATATCCTGAAAGCTAATCCAAGAAGGCATGAATCTCAGGCAAGCATAATCACCTCTCCTTGGAGAGGATAGAAAATATGTATAAAATGGATAGTGTCAAACGGGAAAAACATTTTTATCTGAGCAAATATCTGAAAAGTTGTGCACATGGCTTATCATTGAGATTGAAATCAGAGCCTATCTTTCCAGCCCTAAATCTCTTCTTAACCCCAGTCAACTGCCAAACCTGAAACAATGAGAACTTCGTCAGGTGCTCGATTGAGCAAAGAAGCCAGATTAGCAGGCGGGACTGACTCCATTTACAAGTGGAGATCCCTTTGTTATACACTTTTATAGAATCCTATTTCCCCTCCCTGCCTTTCATAGCTCATTATTTTATTTGGTAATTAAATATGTATTCAGTTAATGATTGAAAATTTAAAGTCATCAAAAATCTTTCTGCTTTGATTGCTGTAATATTATTGACAGTACGGAGTCTGGCAAAAAACAACTAAAGCTTACTAGGTTCTACTATGTGCCAATCACTGTTCTAAGTGCTTTAGGTATATTAACTCATTTAATTCTAGACAATTTTATGAAGTAGATAACAGTACTACTCCCATTTTACAGATGGGTAATTTGAAGCACGGTGAAGTAACTTGAGTCATTGTTACGTAGCTACTAAGTAGCAGAGCTAAGATTGAAATCCAATATAGCACCCAGTAAATATTTATTGAATAGATGGAATAAATGAATCACAATAAAATTTTAAAGATTCTTTTAGATGTAAGCAGTAATGCAGTAGAGTACACTTAGTTCCTATAGTGGAATATCCATAAACACTAAGTACAAGCTGCATTATTAGGGGATGATAGACATATTTAAATAAACTAAAAGAAAAGCAGCATTACGGCAGCTTTTATAAATCAAGCACTTAATTCACATAGGGCTATATAAAGAAAACTGTTCAGATTCAATCTTATCTTCTAAGTCTCCCAAAAGTTAATTAACCCTGGGTGATTCTCCTTCTACTTCCCTTTTGTTTTGGTGGTTTGTGATGCTTTATGCAACAAGTAACTTGTAGAACATCTATAGCTTAATCTGTTGGGATATAATATTTTTGTAAAACAACTCAGATATCAAAAACTCTAGTATTCCCTTTTGGGCTTTTGATTTACCCTATTTTTAATGCTTTCAAGAGTACAGTTTTGTAAGAAATAAATTTTAAAATCAGAGCATAGCCCAATAGCTTTTCCCCCTGCTGTTACTCACCTTAATATTTCTCATTTTCTCAGCATGCCAAATTTCAATCTGCAATGCACAACAAAAATTTACCAACTCCCCAAACCCCCATTCTTAGTAAATTTGTATGAGAGCTTTCATGATTTTAGAATTGTTTAAAAATAAATGTCAGAGCACAGCCGTCTCCTCTACAACATGTCTATATTTGTTTCCCAATTCAACTAGTTCAGGATTTTGTTTTAGGGGAAGCTGCCTGGTCTTATTAACAACTTTAGCTAGCATCGAAAATTTGTATTGGCAGGACTAATTGCATAGAGAATTACTTGCATAGATAACTTACAACCTTATGTTACATCTCTAATTCTTTGCAATTTGAAATGGAATCTTACATGATTTTCCAAAGATGATAATATAATGTTTTCACTGGAGTTGAAAGTTTTATTTGAAACTTAGACTTCTGTAAAATAGACTATAGTGTAAAAGTAAAAGTGAAAGGCATTAAAAATTACTATCTCCTATTAGAGAAATGTGATGGTTGTTGAAATCATCAGAAAGGAAGTTAATCAAAAGTTGGTATTGTAATTTCATACATTCTTGTTTTAGAATATTCTGAGTGACTTAATGCTGTACTTGGGTAAGCTTTGGTGGAGAAATATCCAGTAAGAGCCATAGCTTTATGTGAAAAAGGGAAATATGTGACCTTCTTATAATTTGAAGGATGCTAAAGTTCATGGAGACATAGAATTTAGAAAAGTTCTGGACGTTGGTGACTCCCATGAATGATCAGCTGGATGAGATGTTGCACTGGTGTAGATAGCCAACAAATAGTTTAATGATCATGTTGTAGTAGTGAAGGATGAAAGGT
The DNA here is from genome assembly GCF_000325575.1 of Pteropus alecto. NCBI lineage: Eukaryota > Metazoa > Chordata > Mammalia > Chiroptera > Pteropodidae > Pteropus > Pteropus alecto. Next base: position 9,412,121 of record NW_006442512.1, on the reverse strand, counting down.
ATCTCAATGGGGGAAGTATAGTAATATCAAAGATAAATAGGGTCTGCTTTATAATGTTTCAGTGTTTGACTTGTCCATTTACTTTCATTAAGAACCAGAGTGGCATCCTGGATTCTACTGAGGACCAAAACCAATCACAGAAGAGACAACTTTAAACACAAAATGTTTATGAAGGCATTTCATGTCCTGAATGCCTTTCACACAGTAGATACTATGTTGGATGAAAGGGTGTGTAGAAAAAAGAGGCTAGGAAATGAATGTGGAATTATTTTGTTCTAGAAGGCAGTGACTTTGATCTTTTCCTCTTTTTTTACCTTGTCACATACTTGGAAAAATGACTACCTAGAATATTATTTAGGCTTCAATAAGCAAAAATTTATTCACTAATCAAAGAACATTTATTAAGGACATGTTATGTGGTAGTGAAGTTCTAGGTCCTGGGAATATAACATTAAATAGTCCATGTTTATGGTCTTATGAAGCTTACATTCTGGTTGAGGCACAGAAGAAAGAGGGTTGAGGAGGAAGAAGGAGAGAGAGACTTATGGATGGGTAAGATAGATGATATCAAATAAACAAATACCTTTCAGGCAATGATAAAGTTAGGCATAGACAATGATGAAATTATTTTATATAGAATAGTCAGGTTAAGTCTTGTGATAGGCTGACATTTGAACAGAGACCTAAATAAAATAAAATAAAGAAACTAGCCAAGAAGATATTTGGGGAAAGAATTCCAGGGGGAATGAAGAGGTGGATGTTGCAAATGATTTGGTTCCCACAGTGCTCTGGCATCTTTGCTACAAGCTGCTTTGAGCTTCTAGGACCCCTCCCAATATATCCCACAATTCTGTTTTTTTGGGGAAGCTCCAATATTTCACTTTTTTTATTGGTCACATGTTAACAATTTATTGAGTGCCAACCAAAGTGCCAGACACTAGTTATCTAATTTATACCTCACAACAACCCTGCAAAGCAGGCATTACTAGCTCCATTTTAAAGATAAGAAAACTGAGGACTGAAGAGGTCATATAATTAAATAACACATATTAGTCTCAGACCTCTGGGACGGAATGAAGGTTTTCTAATTCTGAAGCCTATTTTGCTAGACTATGTGGTCTCTCAACATTCATTTATCCTATTTCTGTACCATGACCTTGCTTTTGGGTAAGAACTGGTGTATCCAGCATGCAAAATCATGTCAACGGGTCAATATTTTTAAAATTAAATGTTTATTTTGAGATAATTGTAAATTTACATGTAGTTGTAAGGAATAATATAGAAAAATCTTGTATACATTTTACTCCAATTTCTCCAATGATATTACCTTGCAAACCTATAGTACAGTAGAGGAGAGGAGAATTAAGGCAAATCTCAAAGATTATACAAAACTGTAGCACAATACTTAGATTTCTATAATTTTGTCATTTCAAAAATATGTAAATACAATCATATAGCATGTCACCTTTGAGACTGTTTTTTTTTATCCCTACTCAGTATAATTCTCTAGAAATTTAACCAAGTCTTGTGAACCAATATTTCATTCCTTTTGACTGCTGAGTAGCACTGTGTTAGCACTGTTAGGTAGGTAGGTAGCCATGAGCACTGGGAGCCAAGGCCCAGCTCTGTAACCATAGAAATGACAACACTGAGGGCCCAGCCCAAAAGGCCAGGCCTAGGACTTCCTAGAAAAAACTCATTTTTCAAATAACAATACTGCTACATCCTGGAGTACAAGAAAATAAATGATCATAGCATAGCAACCAGCTTAGGGCAGCCATAAACACTTGTGCTGTAAGGAGTACTCTGACCTTTTTTTCACCTCAGACTTATTATACCATCATTATAATGTCATATATATTCCTGGAAGTTCATGAATCTAATTATAACAGACTGAATTCTGGGAAGGTGCATGCGCGGTTGACAATAGGTTATATAACAGCCAACTGTCAATCAAAATGACCTCACACATCAATCAGCTAGCACCACACTTGTAACCTCCCATCACCACCCAGATATAAGACAGACCTCTCTACCTCTATGAGGCTACAGTCCTTTCTGGTATAGCCTGTTTCTCTCTTGAAACGTACTTCAATAAATCTTACTTTTCTTAAACTTTTCTGATCTGTAATTCTTTACTGCATCAATGGAAAGGATGGAGGCCCTCCAGTATCGCAGGGCCAACAATGGATTTAGATTGTCAACAATGATAACAGTATCACTGAGTACCACAGTATTGATGTGCCACAGTTTGATTAACTATTCAATAGGTTAACGTTCTTTACTGTTCTTAGGTGACGTGCATTTTAATACTGGCAACCTAAAAATAATGTCTTAACACAAAGTAGGGATTTTAATGTCGAGACCATCAGTTGTAGACTAGAGGATCTTTTGGGAAGTCATAATCTTGGATTACTCCTTTGTTATTTGACGGTGGGGGAACCTAGTTTTCCATTTTATGCTTGATCTCCCTGACAGTGTTTCAGATGATGCTGCCAGAGTACTTTCTGTAACTGAATAAAATACAGTTCTTTGCAGAAGTAAAAGCTTTTCTATCCTTCACATTGTCTTGACTTTATAAGAAGGGAAGATGGGTTGCTGTATTAACAAACATTGTCCATTTTTCCCAAACAGGGAAAAACAGCAATGGGAAATATTATGTCTATATTTTAGTTTCTTTATGGATAAATATCAGATGATTTTGCTCTTGTCTGCTTACTTCTCACTCTAACCAAGCATCTCCACTTATGTTCTATAAATCTTAGTGGGCCACTTTTGTGGATTGCTTTCTACTGACCCAGGAAGCTTATAAAAAAAATCTTCCTGTGATGCAAATGGTTGGTTTCGGTTACATATATAATATGTATTTCCTATTTGTTGTTTGGCCTCAGCTTGCTCTTCAGGTTTCAACTGCTGGTCCTCTTACTGCATTTTTGATTCTAGGTGACCAGGTTGGTCACTGATTTCCACTTACCCTATCTAAACTAAACCCGAGACCCACCTGCATCATCAACTCTTGCCTTAATTCTCTTTTTAAAAAAATTAACCTACTGCATCGAAAGCCCACTGACATATATGATCTGGCTTGCCAGGGTTTAAAATGGAAATCTGTGTAGGGTTGTGATATATATGAGAGAAACGTATGCACCTTTTCTTTTAAACTACTAGCCTAGGTTACTATGAAGAGGAGAGTGAGTAACACTTTAATTTCTATATTAATTTAATTAGTACTTACTGAGCACTTATATTGTCTAAGACATCATATTAGGTGTTGTGATAGGCAAAAAGATGAATTGGCCTTGAAAGAACATGTTCTTAACAACAAAGATAAGACAGGTCTATCACTCTAATGCAAAATGCTGATAGAACTAACAGAAACTCAAGAGGAGAATGAAGATTTGCTGATCCCATTTATTTCATAATATTAATTTGATATCTTTGTCATCCTCTATAGTTTACAGAATGCATTCACATCTTTCATAGATATTCTTTTTTAATCTTTGTGGTTCTTGTCTGTAGATTAAGACAGGGAAGTTCAGACATGTGGAGACAGAGTTCAAAGACAATCCAGAGTTTTGAGTACAGCATTCACGAGGCTTTATTATGAAGCCTTTACGTTCTTATTTTTTGTTTTAACAAGAATTTTAGATTTTAAAACTTACCCAAGACTGTATGGACTACCTTGTGACTGTGTGATGTGAAGACAAAGAATTTAGCAGTCAATTTCAATCATTCCATTTTCCTTTAAAATAATAATCTTCAAAATAAATACCTTTTCCCTCCTATAAAGGTTATGAATTAACTAACTCTCTCTCCATGAATATAATTTTGAATTATGTTGATTGGAGGATAAAACAGGAGAACTGTATATGAGTATATGAATGTTTAAATAATTATCGTTAATTTAAGTGTCCTTAAGAGAGCTTTAGTTGCTCAAGTGAGCATTTGCTTAATTTAAATTGAATTAAAATAATCTTTGGGAGAAACAGTTTCTAAAGTGCAACTTGAGTTTCATGGAGATGGGAAAAATGAGAAGTTGTGTTGCACAGATCTAATTTTGCAAGTATGAAATTTTGAGCTTTGCTGATGCAGATATGCTTGAATATTAGATTGCTACAAAATTACGGTGTCGAATGGTGCTCCAGAGAGGTAGAAAAGTTTCTGCCAAAAGTTTCTTTCCTGTGGCCACAGAGATCTATAAAAGGTTCATTTCTTGCTTTCAAATTTAGGAGCATTTAGGAAATTCCCTGAAGGATAATTTTATGTAGAGTATATTAAAATTTTCCAATCTTTGCTCACCTTCCAGGTGGCTGAGCAGAACTCACAGGGAAGGAGATTACATAAGGGCCTTATAAGTAACATGAAATAGGTGCCAAAACAATCTCTTTGTTTTAGAGATGCGTTTTTGGAGAATTGCATAAGTAAACCGATTATATATATTATATTCCCTCATGGGAATTGCCTGGGCATGGTTTGATTCTTAAAATCATCTGTCTGGCTTGCCACCCCTATTTTAATGGGAAAAGCACTGCTAGAAGTGAGTGAAGAAAGTGGTGAGAGGAAAAGCTCTTGGCAAGAGTAGGGGGAATGAACACGACAATCACAAATGTGTGTAGGATCTTTTGTACTGGCTCTCTGCCATCATTATGCCTTGAATACTGATGTCAGAAGAAGCGCAAAACTGTCCTGGTTTTGATTACCATGCAGGTGGTCAAGCAGCTGAGGCAAAGCAACTGAAAAATCCACCTGAAGATCTTAATAAAAGGCCCTAGGCTATATGCACAAAAAGAGGGGCTTAATCTTCCAGGGGTCAGGAACTGGTATAGAAGAATTAACATAGCTGGTTAGAAAAGTCTGCTTGCAGGATTAGTCCTTGTCTGGTGTATGGGTCTCAGACTTTGAGACTGCTTCCTCCATTTTATAATTGATAAGGATGGTTTACGGTGCCTAAAATGTTTACACAAACAATATGGCTTATGCTTCACAACTGCTTTCATGTTAAGAGTTTGAAATGTTGGTATGTGTTAGGCAGAGGTGCCCTCATGACCTGCCCTGAATAAAAACCCTAGGCACAGAGTCTCTAATGAGACTCCCAGGTAGACAATATTTCACACATACCACACAGTGTGGTACTGCAGGAATTAAGTCATCTTATCTGACTATGCAGGGAGAAGACTCTTGGAAGTCTGTGCCTGGTTTCTTCCAGACTTTGCCCCATGAACCTTTTCTCTTTACTGATTTTGCTTTGTATCCTTTCACTGTAATAAATCCTGTGAGTTCTAGTAAATCACTGAACGTGAGGTTAGACTTGGGGATCTCTAACACAGAACCCTGATTGAAATAGGCTTACAGATGAAATGAGAATTCTAATGTGGAATAAAGTACATTCTGGAACTTAAGCCAGGATGAATTTGGAATAGCCCTCTACTACTATTTAAACTCTTGAAAACCTTGTCTGGAAATTTATATGAATTGAGATCCTTCTAATAAAAGAACATTATTTTTATGTTAAAAATCAGATTAAGGCAGGTAGGGCCCATGTATTTCTCCTGCACTCTTAACATGATCTGATTTTGGTGAATTAAATCTGCTAAAGGAGTAATGGACAGACTGTTAATGGAAAATCCTTAAATAGATGCTTTGGTAGAAAACTTCTTGTTCTAGCAGTGCAAGCACAGATAAGGAGAGAAGGCCCCATTGCTGGCATGGCAAGAATTTTAAGGCCTAACATTAAGCAGCCATAGTTTATATAATACATTTTCCTTAGTTAAATGTAAACAAATTTCCTTTCACCTTCCTTCTTCACTGAGTGTTATTTTTATGTTAAAGGTGATTTCACTGATAGCAACTCTGTTAGAAGCCAAAACAAAATGGCTTTACATCCAAGGGAAAGTGCTTACTGAGACTGTAAATACCTGCAATTTAGTGTTAGGAGGTAGTCTGGCATGTACAATCAGTGTCCAAGAGGGATGAGGCTTCTATTGAGAAAAATAAGCTCCATTACTTAAAAAAAAAAATTACAATAAACAAGTTTCAGTTTTTTAAGAGACTATTACTTGACTTGTCCGTTTTCTAAGGTAAAATAGGAAAGTAGGAAAATCTCCCTTTGAAACGGATAATGTGCAGTTTGGTTATATGGCTCTTTTTGGTATTTTGTTACTTTCAGCTTCAGAAAGCATGGAGAGGCCACTACGCCACATTTAGAATGCTACAAAGATTATCATAGAAGATACTGATTCCTGACATGAACATAGAAAACTGGATTTATACTCTGCCTTTTTACCTGTTGCGGGAGAGAGAGCCTGGGAATCATGTTGTCCTGGTTCTATCTCATTCTTACCATCAACTGCTGGTTGATATCTTCACATAATGGTAAAGTAACTGGTATGTTGCTCAAAAAGCAAGTGCACTTGGAATTTTCATATAATTAACTTGGATGTTTTAAAGTGAGTTATTTGGGAGAGAGGTGAATTTCACTTTGTATAGATAGGGTCTTTGAATTAGGGTGACAACATCAAATAGGATGATCATATAACTTATTCAACTGGGCACTTTTGTGAGTAATAAGTACATTAGTACAACATATATAAATTGGGACTGTTCCTGGGAGCACTGAGACATGTAGTCATTCCAGCTTTGAATATTTATTTTCTATTCTTTTTCCTTTCATTGATATTGTGGGGATATCTGAAATTGCGAAGTATTTTAGATGTTTTGGAGAAAATATTCAGAAAACCTGTGTTTGTTGATATTAAAGCATACTCTCAAAATTCTTTGACATTTCTCTCATTGAGCGGTGGGGTCTGTGATAACACCCCTTGTCACTGTTTTACCAGTAGAGAATGAAGGAAGTGACACTGTGATTTCCAAGGCTGGGTTAACAGATGATGTGGCTTGTTCCCTGGTACAGTCCTGTTTGGAGCCTCAAATTGACATGTGAGAAATCTGATCACCCGAGGGCCCTCATGCTGTGAGGAAGCAAAGCCATATGGAGAGGCCACATGCAGGTATCTGGTCAGTAGTCCTAATCTTCAAGTTGAACCTTTTCTAAATTTCTGATCTACCAAATACATGAACATAATAAAATGGTTGTTTTAAGCCACTAAATTTTAGAACAGTTCGTTATGCAATAATAGTAGTGGGAATACTGTACTTTCTATTTTTGCATTTATCTGTTTCAAGATATTCCAGGACTTTCCCTAGTACCCTTGGCTCTGAGCAGAGATATCTCACTGTTCTCCAAGCATACTGTTGTTCCTCTCTGAGGTGGGTCCCAATGTCTTGAATCACTCTATCTATGTGATAGCTAACTTGAGGTACACTCATTTTCTTAAAACTGCTTTTTGGACTCCAATACTCATTGACTTTCCTGTTTTCTAAATTATGACATTATATACTATAATATAAATCTTAGGGCTTTAGTATATGCTATTAATATTCACCAGTGTTGTTTTGTAGGTCTCTTTTCTCCTCAGGTGGGTGGCAATATAAGCTCCTTGAGAGTAAGGGGCATACTGTGTATCTTATCTTCTATAGCACAGTATGTTGATGAACAAAATGGAGAAAATATCTATTCTCCTGTTACTCCCTGGGACCATATTTATATTTTCAATATTTCCCATTGATCTTGAAATGTGATGGAACCCTGATGTATTTGAAAACCATCATCAAGGATAAATTTGAATGGTAAGGAAAAAGTGGAAAAGACTGTTTTAGACATGCTGTGCAAGAGGAGTTAATGAGAAGCTGGGAAACAAAAGCACATAATGAATGGCTTTATTTGTGGGATAAACAAGGCTCCCAGAATGTGCCAATACAAAATCTGTTATGATTAGGTGGATTTAGATTCTTTTAAAGCTTTTGATCATTTTTATAGGTTAATAGAGCTTCTTGGGGGAAAAATAAAGTCTAAAATTTTTCCTATAAATTATTTGATGTTTTATTTACCTAAATCGATGATTGTGTTCCAATAAGAAAAGCTTTAAGGGAGTTTCTTAGTAATAGATAAAAGGAAATTCTCAAAGAATTAGAAAGATGATAAGGAGATGGTGAAGAACATTTTAAGGTTAATTGCCTAGGAGAGTTTTTAGTTTCCAGAACTATGAAGATAGGGCAATCCTGAAATAATGTGACATTCCCACAGAGTCTTGTAGGCTGACAATGATACTATTTTATGCCCTCTTCTGGGCCTTGTTTAATGTTGAAATTTGTAGTAGAAGAGTGGGGTAAAAGTTTCCAAGTTCTCCATTTCATCTCCTGGGAGTGGAATAAAATAACACGGGAAGATTTGGTATTAGATTAGATAACTGAATATGGAGGAAGTATGTGGAACTGTAGAGAAATGTGAGAAGTAAAATTTTCAAAGAAACAAACAGTAAAGACATCATTTACAAAATTACCTAAGAATAGTCTATTACTTAGTTGTTTTAAAAAATAGTACAAATCCCAGTTTAAATTCTGGATTGCTGTAGAGTTTTAGTCAAAACAATTCTTCCATTTTCTTTTTAGGATTTATTCCATCTCAGAAATTGTCTTATATCAAGCCTTCAGATCAACATACTCTTTGATCCTATAACAAATTTTCACAACCAAACCATTTTGAGAATATGATACAAGATTAGAGAATTTATAGTAATCAATCACATTTTTTTTTTTTTTTAGGACTTTTAACTTCACCAATTCTGTGGCTTCTAATTAACCTTAGCTTTGAGCATGAAGAGAAGTAGATGACCCAGAAAGTTGCTTCTCATTAGTCCCACTGCACAGGGAGATTTTTTTCAGCATCTGTATGCCAAACTCTTGTTCGAGTAAGTTCAGGAACCAGTGTTATAAATCAATAGTCTCAGAATCCTATTGTTTTAGGTGATTTATAGAATATTGTAAAGAAATCAGTCAATGAACATCCTTCAGGGCAAAGTAATAATGGATATCTTAATCCTCAAATTTAGGAATATGGAAAGAGACAGGTTGGCAAAACATGTCCTATGGCTCCTACATCTGATGCCTTGGTTGCTGAAAGATGGAGTGAATTGGGTCCATTGACTTCTCTTTTCTTAAACATCTCTTGGTTTGTGAAAGAAATAGCAGAGATACAGCAACTTATCTTTGAAGAACATGTAAATCTCAGAAGTTTGCAGCTCTAAGTTGTCAGAGCAAGTGTAAAATCTGGAACACAAATATATATTCTAGTTGCCAGGGTCAGTTGTGAGCATCTTCTGCTTTTTTACTGGCTGGTTACCAGTGAGACATAGGAAAGGGCAGATGGCAGCTTCTTTCCACTTTCTGAATGAAATTTTAGATTGTTGATATGTCATGTATTCTATTTGAAATGGAAGAGTCACAGTGAGAAAATATAGAGGAAGAAGAAAAACTTAAATCCTAGTTTCCTATGAGTTAGGAAACATTTGTGTCAAGGAAGAACAATAACAACATTTACAAATTTTTGCTTACTTTTCATAAAAAAGTTACTTTTTATAGGGGTGATTAGGCATTTGAGGATTGACGTATAAGTAGAAGCACAGTTCACAATTTTGTTAACTATTTTCTCTGTTTGATTTTTAATAATAGTAAGGAAGCATAATTAGAAAGAAACAAACTTTTTAAAAAGAGAACTGCTTACCCGTTATCCTTTCTGAGCCCCAGAAACCCTCCTTACTCCCTATTTATAAAAGTAATATATGCTCTTCATAGAAACATTTTCTGATGTAAATTAAGAAAACAAAAATACTTTGTAGTGCTACCACCAGAGACAACTATTAATATTTTTCTATTCTTATACATTATGGATATACTACTGAATATAAAAATTTATCCTGCTTTTAATGTAAAAAAAATTTCCGGTTATATAGTAAATTCTTCATGAATGTGTTTAATGCTTGCATAATAGTCTGTTGGTTCCTGGTATGATGTCCATTACCTACTTTGAATGGAGCTGGCCCTTCTGGGTGTCAGCAAGCAACGGATGAGCAACCTAAACAGTGGGCAGCTACAATCCATCCAATACCAAGCCAGTTTAGCTAGGGTGCCAGGAAAATGAACCTTGCCTTTTTCCAGCTAAAATTCCTTTCTAACACTAATACACACAGGTAGGATGCCTTTTATGAATGCAAAAAAACTTTGTTTATTTAGACAGATTATGACCAAGTCAGCTATAGAAACAAAGGGTCTGCTAGATCTGAGACATTCCTGAGCACCCAGTCTCAGTGAAATCCGTGATATTATAAAACCCACCTTCATTCCCTATGTCATTAGAACCTTTCATTCTACTAATTCAGTTGGCCGGTTCCGAGGAGCTCACTAGAATATATTTCTCCATTTCCAAATAGTAATTACTTCATTTACATATGGATTTTTCTCAAAATATAGGTAGCGTAAGGAGGAGGGCCCAATCTTAGAGCAAGAGAAAGAAGTGTATACTCAAATCAATTTTTTGCTGACACTGTAGCCTTACTAGTTTATCTAGTCTTACAGAGGTCTTGGGGAACCTCACTTCTATACTCTTACTAATGTCAATTTTCTGGTATCTTTCT
>NW_006442512.1:9396374-9401536 GCF_000325575.1 Pteropus alecto | reverse complement strand
CTGACTGATAACTTATTTTCTCCTAACAATACTTAATATTATCCTTCCTCCAATATGGGTAGCTTTGATCAATACTATCCAACACACCACCCAATACATTCCAGTGTATGAGGACACTGAGATTTCCAATGTTTTGTTTTATTTGGTATATTTGAAAATTTTTCCTGAAGGACCAGTATTAGTAGATTCACTCCACACATTGGATTTACAAATTGAGAATAAACTTTTTTAAAAATTAAGGAGCTTTTGAAGTTCATTTGAAAATCCAGTGAGCCTTATACTAACCCAAATAAAATAACAAATATGATAAGTGGGATTGCACATGAAAATCCCTTCTTGAGTCTCTGCTGAGATAAGAATAAACTCTAAAACAGTAAAAGTTGATACAAAGATAAATTAAGAATACATATATATTTTTATATTCTATTATGTATAAGTATATCTATATATTATTGCTACATATATGTAATTATAAAATATTATATATATATATAAAAATCTATATTATTGCTCAGGTATTTCCTTAGTTCTGTTTTCCCACTTGTTTGGTGTATTGTTATTTTTCTTTTCAAAAGCAATTTTTGCTTTCTCTTATAATATTTTTCTTACTTGGTACATTTTGACTATTTTTTCTTTATGTTTTATGTATAGTAAACTTGATTATTACCTTTACTCATTTAATTATCACATGAACTGATTTTTAATATTCTATTATTATGCTACTGATCTTTAATAATACTTCTTATTTTTCTTTTCCTCTCACCATCCTTCACTTCTACTGAAGTAAAAGTTATTTAATTATGTCTCACTTTTGCAATGACCTTCTGTTTGACCAGTATACGCTTTCCCCTCCTCCTCATTCCCCAAACTTCTACTTGCCTTTCATGATGACTTGGCTCAGGTAAGTGCTACCTTCTGGGCAGGTCCTGTCTGAGTGCTCCTCGCTTCCCTCTCAGGATAAGATGACTCTTCTTTGTGTCCCCACACCGACCAGTGCATATGACTACCACAACACTTATTTTTTAAAAATCTGTTTATCTTTTCTTTGCATTCCTTCATGGCAAGATCATTTTGTTCCCTTCTGATTTCTCAGAGCCTCACACATCTGGAACAAAATAGATGCCTCTGTTCCTTTTCTTTTAGTTATCCTTGATAAAAATCCTAGTATTTAAATAAAGTTTTTCTTGGAGTGAAAAATACCTTCTTTTGTAGATACTAAAATTCAAGTTGTTTGGAAGTGTTTCAAATACTTTTGTAATCTTAAAAAATGCTAAGCATTACAAAATAAAAATTTGGCCAATGTATAGTTTTTACAGATGTCAAAGTAATGACTCTAAGAAATTAATAGGCATTTTTTTGGTATGTCAATAAGGCATTCGTTATGTTGTTTTCCTAAATGTATTCTCATTTTGGTTCTTACAACAGCCTTGACAATGTAGTTATTTTAAGTCAACAAAAATAGAAAATGAGCTAAAAATAATGTCCCTTTTAAACTTGTTGAAAACCAATAATCATCTTCCTTGACTTATCTGCTCCATTTTCAGTGAATAGTACCTCCATTCACTAGTTTGTCCCAGTCAGGACAAGGGTGCCATTTATGACCAATTGTCTTCACCCTCCCCACCTAGGTCCTATTGATAGAACTTTCTCACAATCTCTGGAATCCATCCATTTCTCTCTATTAAGGCAGCCACTGCTCTAGTCCAGGTTACCTTCATTGCCAACCTGAGTTTCTGCCATATTAGGTGTCTCTGCTATAATGAGTGTCTCTGCCTCTAACCCACCTGAAGTTCAATTCATTTTCCACCACTTTCCTTGCAGCAACAAGAATCTTTTCTAATACTCAAGTAAGATTATATCGCTAACCCTCTAAAAATATGTCCATGACTCCCCTGTTCTCCCAGGAAAAAATGAAAATTCATTCCTTATCTGGATTCTTCTTTTTTTTTTGTCCTTGAATCACTGTTCTCCAGTTCACTTGATGCTCCAGTGTGATAGGATTTTCTGTTTTCTAGAGCTCTCTTGCTTTCCTCCCACCTCCCGCCTGTCTCCATGGGACATTTTGTCTGTCTGCCTTCTATTTGCTACTTCATCTATCTGAAACCTGCTCATCCTGTTAGGTTTCAGTCTAGAGATTCCAACTTCTCTAAGAATATTTTCTCAATTAATGTTCACTTGGACCCTAGCCACACCAGCTTTATCTAAGCAAGACATGTTTCTTCTGTGCTTCTATGGCATCTTGTATTTCATCCATTATAACATTTACCACAGTAGGTTTCTGCTGCCTTTTTATTTCTCTGTGTGTCAAGGGTTGGGCCAGTGTCTTGTATATCTCTATATTCCAATCATTTAATACTGTGCTTGGTATACCTCAGGAAGCATGCATATAAAGATTTGCCAGATAAATGAACAAACTTTAAAAACTTCCTACCTTAAAAAGAGAAATTGTCCTCAACATTTTGTTTGATTTTATCTTATGACAAAATTCATATCTTAATGTCAAATATTTTAATAAAAAAATTACAAAATTAATGGGTTTATTTCTGTTTTTCTTTAAAAAGGAGTTATTTGTTAGCTTTGGGTTGCTCCAATTATTGAACATTCCAGGGATCGATACTTTAGGGTGATATATTAAAGAACATATACAGAAGAATATTACCCTTACTTATACAGTCATTGTCCTAGGTTGAGGTAGACAAAAAAAATTCTATGGAATTATTATAGACTGAGAGCAAAAAAGAATATCTGAAGCAATATAGAACATACTGACTCCAGCACCTAGATTTGCTTGGAAACTTGGGAAGAATAGAATCAACTACAAAATAGTTATGTCTGTCAGTCATAGAGGAACAATGGAAAGGTGGAAGAAAAAAGAAGGATGAGATAGCTTTTACCTTGAGAAAAGAAACAAATTATTTTTAGGAGAAAGATTAAGACATTAGATATCATTGTACATAGACGTGAAAAGATAAAGAAACACATGTACTCTCAGTCTCTTCCAAAGAGAGGGTTATTATAGTTGTTCCTAGTGACTGGGAGCTAAAATGAATGATAGGAGTTGAGATTTCAGAGATGAAATTCAAAGACTGACCCAGAGTTTGCCCAGGACCTGGTAATGATTGAAGAATGCCTTCCAAAATTTGTAGATAGAACGTCAATATCAAAAGCATTTGGAGAGTCTGCCTTGGATGACTAGAAATGTTATATTAGTGATTACAGAAATTTTGAATAGGCTTGAGATAATTAAGCTGGAAATTTCACTACTGATCAATTTGTCATTACTAGGTGAGTTTCAAGGGAACCACAGTTACTGTGGGTAGGGAAATCCACATTTGGTAAGTCCCTTAGGGAAACATGGCCGAAATTTATGAGATTTTAACTCTATGAAACAGCTCATTGCTTATGAGGCCTTTTCAAAATTAGTCAGACAGGACCAATACAGACAAATAAAGCCCTGGATTATAAACTGGACAGATGGGAAGGCCAGTTCCTTTGTGGAATAATGCTTAACCCTGCCCAGAGAGTTGAAGGAGGAAAGAGTTTATTTGAAGATGTTTGTAGCAGACCTTGTACTTAATGACTTCATATCTCTCACTGTGGAGGACTCTATAAGAGAATCTAGAGTTACAAAAAAAAATTTATTTAAGAGTGGGGAAGCAAAATAAAAAATAGGGCATATTGATCCAGTAAAGATCATTATTGTTATTATTTCTTGTGGTAGGAAAGGAATAGAAACAATCTAAAGATAATGTTGAAATAATCGAAACTCACTTGATCCTGCTTAAAAAGAATAGGGAAACTATAGTGAGAAGTGGAAGGCTGGAGATGTGTTCCATTATTACGAGGAACAAAGTAGTAGAAAAAAGAGTTTCTGTGGCTAATGAACTGGTGCAGGTTATAATAAGTTGAGAAATTAAAGAACTAAAGTAATGAAAAACGTTAGGAACAAAAACATGTCAGATGACAGACACAGAAGTGTTGTGGGGGTCACAAGATTCTAAAACATAGAACTCTGAAGTGATTGTCTAGTGGAAACAAATGTGGAGACCCATGATAAAGTTCTGCTTTGGGTGAGGATTAACATGCTCAAGGAGTTCTAGACCAGAAAGTAATGACAGCTTCATCTCTGATACAGAAATCTCTCTAGGGATGCAAGACACAGAGAAGAACAAGTGTTTGGGACAGTAGAAAATGCAAGACAAAAAATTTGCTCAGAGGAAAGTAGAATATACTCTATTCTTAAGAGAGAGTGGAGGTCACTAGTGTGCCAGAAAATTTATAGCTTATAAATTAAGTTGTCCATATATAGAGTAGACATTAAGGATAAAAGGGAGTCTTAGGGTAAGAATAAGAGGGAGATCCTAGAAGTGCCACCATTACAAATTTCTACAAATTTTTAAATAAAATATAAGTGTTTAGATTTTATTTCTCCAGAGAGGAGGGAAGGTGGTAGGAGGATTTCTTTTCTTTCAATGTGGTTAACCAGTATCACAATTACTCTCTTGAGAGGAATCTTCTACCAGTTGAGTTTACTTTTACATGCCATGGGCACTAGACACTGGCATGAATTCATCAGCCACCTGGGAAATATGAAACAAAAAAAGATTTTCTTTTTGTGTTCTGTTTTTTCTTTCTGTACTACAGTAATGACTACTTCTCAATAACGCAAGGTGTCTACTATCTTAATGAGCAAAACAATGTGGCCCTCACTGTAATAGATTCCTGGTTCTGAGAGTATCTTTTTGCATGAGATAGTGGTGTCAGCAATAAGACTCATTTTTCTTTAGGTGGGGGCTATGCTATGGAAAGGCAAAGGAATATTAGACTAATGAAACTAATTTCTTGGTGTTTATGGAAAATTAAAAAATAAAAAAATTTATAGGAAAGCTAAATACAATCCTTTGATCTGGGATTATAAAAGCAAATTGTTGCTTATGAGGAAAACGAGGTTTCAAAAATATGTTCTTTAAATTTCTGAATAAATCCAAAGAGAGAGAAAAAAGAGGACTTATAGAGTCATTATAAGAATACTGGATAATTTTTGGTGCAAATCTAAAAAGATCTATTATCTATCTATCTATCTATCTATCTATCTATCATAATCATCATCATCATCTACCTATAATAGAGAAGCTGTATATATATAAATGTACATATATATA
>NW_006442512.1:9372976-9396197 GCF_000325575.1 Pteropus alecto | reverse complement strand
TATGTATCTTAAGGAAGACTTATAAACAAGGAAAGGTACAAAAGAGTTTTTTTTAAGGTAGCTAAAGCTTAGAATAAAATAAAGTTCACACAAGTGCTAAAGAAATATTAAACATCTGAGCTGTGTTTTAAAGAGCAAGGAGGGAAGACAATGGTTCTATAGAAGATCATGCAATACTCACAGATGAGTTAAAGATAGGGCAACGCAATTCCAATACACCTTTCATTTTACATCAAAGGGAGATAACTTAAAATTGGAAAGCACAGAATGCACAGTGTTAAGGAGCAATTGAACTCCCGGAGGTGAGAAGATGGGAAACATTTATTTTCTTTCATTAAACTCAAGTCTCCAGGCCCAGATGAAGTAGATGAGCTGAAAGGATTTGAAGATAACATCTCACAGCAATTACCTATTCCTTATTGTTCTTCATTTTGTGGGGGGATATAATGGAAATGCACAGAAAATAAATTATGAATAAATGTCATTCTGATTTTCTAAAGGATAAACCATAGACTCTGGAACTACAAATTGGCAAGCTTGACATGGATTATCATGATAAAATAGGTAATTAAATAATTGGGTTGAACAATTAGAAGGAAATGATGATCAGTCATGAGTTTACCAAGAAAAATTTATTTTAAAAGTTTGTTCATTTGTTTATTAATTCATTCTCAACAAATGGTTATTGAATATTAGATTATCTCAGGCATTGGTCTGGATGCTGTTTTGAAGAGCAAGGTCCAAGCGTTGATACATGGAAAAAAAACAAAAAATAGGTAATGAATCAAAGAGATAATCACAGATTATGTCAGATGTTATAAAGAAAATAAGCTGAGTGGAGAGTAAGTTCATGTGGTGAGGACATAAAATGGGGTGATTAGGAAAGGGATTTCTGAGGAGATAAATTTGAATTGAATCTGGGAGAATGAGAAAGATCCAGCTGTGCAAAGACCAGGGGAAGAAGGAATAGGATTTTCAGACTCAAAGGAAAGAATGTGTTTGGATATTTGAGGAGCATAAAGGAAATTAGTGTATCTGAAGTACAGTGAGAAGGTGAATCAGATAAGCTTGATAAGGAAGGTAGGAATCAAGGCGCATTGTGCCTTGAGAGCTAAGATGAGGAATTTAGATTTTATTCGAAGAACAGTAGGACGCTATGAATGTTTAAGATAGGGGAGTGATATGATATAATTTATGTTTTAAGTGAATACTTTGTGGAAAATAAGTTCTAAGATGATCAGAAGAATGGAGGTAGGGAAATGATATAGGAGGCTCAGGCAAGAAGTGATGGTAGTTTAGACTAAGATCATGGCAGTGGACAGGAAGTGATGGCTTAAACATATATATTGGGGATGAGACAAAAAAGTTGAATTGATTGATTGGATACAGGTGATAAAGGAAAGAAATCAAGGGCAGATTTTAGGCATTTGTCCTGAGCAAGTGGCGAATAATGATGCTGTTTCCCGTGTTTGGGGAAGAATAGGTTTGTGGAAGTAGGAGGCAGGAAGAGACTCAAGAGTTGGATAATGAAAAAAAAAAAAAGCTGGACAATGTAAGTTAGAGAAACTTATTGGACATCTATGTGAAGTAGATTGTTGCTTATAGGAGTCTGAAACTCAGGGCAATAAAGAAGTATATTTGGGAGCTGGTAGCATATAGGATGTATTTAAGGGCATGAGATTCAATGAGAGTCCCAGTGAGTGTAGACAAAGTAGACCAGAGAACCCAGGATGTCCAACTGTTATCTCAAAACTCTCATGTCCAGGACTCTTGATTCCCTATCATTCCAAATATGCATGAAATCTGTTCTCTGGTCTTCCTCATTCAAATGAAAATATCTACTGTTCATTTATTTGATTTAGCACAAAACTGAAGAGTTATTTCCAATTGATCAGCAAGTGATGTTGGCTTTTCTCAAAATATTTCCTGAATTTCATCATTTAAAAAAATTATCCCTGTGTTACAAATCTGTCTAACCTGAGCCCAAGCTCTCTCAAGTGCCTAGACCATAATAGCATCCTATTTTGTCATTTCTGTTCCTGTCTCCTTATTCTCCATTTCCGATATATTGGTCTTCTGAGAATTGGATTACGTAATTCTCTATTATAGGTTTTCTTATTATTTTAATTTTTTTTTTTTAATCTTCAGTATTTCTTTTTAGTTCTTTCTTAGGATTTCCATCTTTCTGCTTATATTACCCATCTGTTCTTGCATGCTGTTTACTTTATCCATTAGGTCTATTAGCATATTAATCATAGTTGTTTTAAATTCTTGGTCTGATAATTCTAATATCCCTGCCATGTCTTTGTTCTGGTGTTTGCTCTGTCTCTTCAAACTTGTTTTTTTCCTTTTGGTATGTCTTGTCATTTTTTTTTTTTTGGTAGCTGGACATGATATATTGGGTAAAAGGAACTGCTATAAAGTGACCTTTAGTAATGTGGTGGTGAAGTATCAGGAGATGAGATGCGTTCTATAGTCCTGTGATTAAATCTTAATCTTTTAGTTAAGACTATGCCTCTGGACTGTGAACTTCACAAATTTTTTTCAAATTTTTTCTCTCTCTTTAGGTGGGACAGGATGGCTAGAGTGGGCTGGATTTGGATATTCCAGTCAGTTAGGTTCTGATAAAACCATAGCAGGATAGGCTCTGGTAAACTAGCTTCCCCTGAGGGCAGGCCTTTTGAAGAACATTATGCTATGGTATGTTTTGAAATGGTTCCTTTTCCCTTCCCCCTGTTGGAGACAGAGGGGATTTTTCTCTGATATTCACTCTGGGAATCTGGTGGAGCTCCTGGAGGTAAATCTCATGCTATTTTGCTCGCCCCACCCCCCTCACTCCACGCCTATGACTGGGTCTCTCTTTCATGGGAGTGGGGGGTGGGTGCAAAATATTTTGACTCTCAGACTTTTCTGCATTCAGTCTCCAATAACTGGTCAATTACATTTCAGGCATTTCTATCCAGGCACTGGTTCCTTCTAAGGTTTCTGATCTGGAAGTTGAGACTACCTGTATTCACCTATCTGTCTTTTTAATCTTGAAGATGGTTTGCCCTGTGTCTTCCCTTCTCTTATGGATCAAGAAGAGTTGTTGATTTTCTAGTATGTTCAGCTCTTTACTTGTTAGGACAGAGTGGTAACTTCCAAACTCCTTGTAACAGAGTGAAATGTTTGGCCTTTCTTATTCCATCTTGATCAAGCTTACTTTGTTCCCATGGCCTTCAGGGTAATAGCTTCTTGCATATGAACATGATACTCACTAGAGGGTTTTAGGAATATACAGTTTCATTTAAAACTCAAAGTACAATAACCCGTGTTGGAGCTATCCATTTCTCTCCTTCCCCTTCTGAAATGTTAAGGTAGCCAGTCTTCAACACAGAGCCTCAGAAGATTATAATCAAAAGAACTAGCTCAGAGGCACATTCCCCAACGCACTTTTCTAACTATTCATTTTCCCAGCTGTCATTTTTCCTCCCTTTTGCCACTAATAAAATGTCTCAGTCTCTCCCAACTCCTGGGATTGTAACAGAGTAAAATGCTCTATTATTCTTTGACTCCATCTTGTTCAGTCCTGCATTTTCTTGTATATAGACATGCTAATCATTAGAGGAATTTTGCTTGTGGCTTGAGTTTTACAAAAATAGTCCCTTACCAGAAGATGCCTCTCCTGAGGCAATAAGAGAAAAATATACAAAAACAATGTTTGTTTATCAAAGATTTGCAGGAAACTTTGATCAAACTCACATCAACTAGGGTTAATAGACAAAGAAGTTTCACAATCTTCTCTGACTCCTGCTGGTGCCCAGAAATCTATGGTTGTCAATTACCTCTTGCCCCTCCCATTTTCCCTTCCCTTGACATGAAAGAAGTATGAACTCTGTGCTTTCTTGAGATGGATTTGAGGCATCACTAGGTCTCCCATCTTCTTGATTGGCAACTTCTCGATCAATAAACCTTTCCTTACTTCAAATTCTGATGTTTTGAGTTTTGGCCTTTCAAAGCACTGGGCACATGGACTTTGGACTGATAATGTTCATACACGAGGAACTGGAAATCAGAGCCTCCCCTTTCAGTCTTAAAGTATATTTTGGTCAATAAAGTGAATGGTCACCCTACTTAAAACCATCTTATGTCTGTCCATTGCAAATGGAATAAAATCCATCCTTCTTATCATGACCCATGAGATCACTATATTCATGCTTACTTTTTTGTACTTTCCTCTTACAGTTCTCTCTCTTGTTTACTACTTTTCTTCTATTTTGGATCCTCTGAGTAGGAGATGCCAAGATGGAACTGAAGAAATGTGGGCGGGAGCCAATGAACATGAAAAGTTTTCAGATCAACATATACAACTGACCACTGTGCAGGAGAGAGGATTGGGCAGGGATAGCCTCAGATTGTAGCATAGTTCTTAGAACGTTTTGGCCAGATAGATGGGGAGTCATCAAGGCAAAGTTACATGTTAGAGGAGTGCCACATCTCCTAGGAATGAATGTGTCCTTGCATTAGTATCTTTGATATGCTCAGTCATTGACTGGGAACAGCTCTCAGGAAGTGTGGCTTGGATATAAACACAGTGGTGGATCTAGAGCCCAGGAGTTAGGGACATTAGTCAATTATGCTTCTTACAGCAGGAGATCTGAGTGGCACATTTTCATGGCTTCTAGAAAGGCTGAGGATTATTTTTGAATGATATACATTTAAATTGTATTAAGTGTATGAATATGTAATTTCTTTCCCCAGCAGGTTGGAGTTTTTCAGGAAGTAAATTGGATAAGGGGTGATATGAAGGGAAAACACACAGTAATCTAAAATATTAGCTTATTTGAATAACATGAAATTGCCAATATTTTATCATTTTTGACCAAATAAGAGGCAATTTTACATGGTTCAACCTCATAGGTAATATTAGAGACTTTCACATTTGGTGGGCTTAATGTCGTTTGTAAAACTCTTATTTCATTTTGGTATTAAAACAAACTGGTTTGTGGTAGAACTAGTTTGAAAGTCACTGTAGTAGACTACCCACACTCTTGCCAAGTCATTCCAATATGATCTAGCACACACAATTGTGTGTTGGGTGAAAAAACGTAGGGCCAAAATATAAGGCTGGACAGTAATTCAGGCTTTGACCTCATGAGCTTTATGTTTTTACTTTCATTCATCCTGAGATTTTATTACACATTCTATTTTCTTTTTTTTATTTTCTTCTTTTTTCCCCCCAGTTCTTTCTCTTCTTCTCCTCCTCTCCTCCTGCATCTCCTCTATCTATCCTTTGTGGCTTTAATGGTGGGTTTAGTTTTAAATAAATAAAATGATTACCACCTTCTAGGGAGTGATCACTCTCTTTTTTCTGATTAGTGAAATTGATAGATATATCACTTTAATTATTTCATTTTCAGTTGCTCTCATTTATTTTTGTTGCTTCTTATTCTTTTGGACTTTGGGAAATATTTCCCAATTCAAGGTTTATACAACTGGTTTAAGATACTTGGGAAAAATGGGATGTTACTATACCAGGTGTTTTTTTAATGTTTTCACTTTTTCTTTGGGGATGTAAGAATTGTTTTCATTGGCAGATGAAGCTGAGGTACAAAAAGATACCATGAATCTCCTTCACTTTTTGCAAAGTGAGAAATGTAGCAGTCTCTTTTTTATTAAACAGATTCACCAGTACTAATCATGGTGAATAGTATTAAGTTGAATATGCATTTGACTATTTCTGGAAAGGCTTTTAAAGACTGTCTCTGTAGACACAGATACCATGATCTAGCCAATACTTCTTAGTCCTCTGATCTCCTTACCTTGATTTTATACCCAAATATCCTCTTCACTTCAAAAAGATACTGTCCCAGTGAACTGCATAGCAATTTGAGGATTTTATTTGCTTGTTTATTTATTGACCAGGAAAAGTTTTCTCCATTTGTCAGGCCTATGCATATCTTCACAGTAAGCTCTTTACACTGTGAAATAGAATGCTCAAGCAGATGATTTTAAAAAGCTGCTTGCTGCAGACCGTGTGCCGTTAGATCTCTTTAACAGCCTGACATGAACTGCTGTCACTGGGCATTAAGGCAGCTGCAATATTTCCTGTCATTAATAGTCTCTGCTACTCTGCCATCTTAATTGCTGACCTTAGCTTAGACCTCTGCTATGAATTAGAATTTCTGTTAGGAGAGAATATTAATAAAACGAAATTAAATTCTTCAGCAGTTTGCAACTGGAATTAAAGACAATCTCTATTTCATTTTTAAAAGAGAATAGCTTTGAATGTATTTCTATTAGAACTACTTGGAACATTACTCTTATGACTTCAAAATGATAAGCAAAATACACAAAAATAATTATACTTAGAAGACTTTTATGAGAAGGTTGGGATAAATATTTTGTTCACTTATAAAATTCTTGAAAGAATTAAAACATTTATGCTGAAAGACTGATCTAAGTAAATATAGAGGATATAAAATAAAGGACACACATAAGGCATTAGTTAAAGAATTATGCAGTGAAAGGTAAAAAGGGAGAAATGCCATCTTTTCATCACCACATACTTTGCTAATTTAAAATAAAAACTAGGTAAGGACATTATTTTTTAAGAAATGCACAAACACTGAAGCATAAAGCATATTCTATCCTGTTTTTATTTATTTTATTTTTTATTTAATTAAATTTATTGGGAAAACATTGGTTAATAACATTATATATTTCTTGTGTACAATTCTATAATATGCCATCTGTATATTGCATTGTGTGCTCATACCCAGAGTCTAGTCTCCTTCTGTCACCATATATTGGACTCCCTTATCCTCTTCATCTTTTACCAACCATAAAAATCATATGATCATATCAATAGATGCAGAAAAAGTATTTGACAAGATACAACATCTATTTATGATTAAAACATTCAATAAAATGGGTATAGAAGAAAAACACTTCAACATAATAAAGGCTATATATGACAAACCCTCAGCTAATATTCAGTGGGGAGAAATTGAAAGTATTTTCTCTAAGGTCAGGAACAAGACAAAGATGCCTACTCTCACCACTGCTATTCAACATAGTACTGAAAGTCCTAGCCAGAGCAATCGGGTAAGAGAAAGAAATAAAATGCATCCAAATTGCAAATGAAGAAGTAAAACGGTCACTTTTGCATATGACATAATTCTATATATAGACTTTTAGAAACAATAATATAATAAAGTTGCAAGATTTAAAATCAATGTACTAAAATCTGTTCATTCCTGTATTCTAACAATAAAACATCAGAAAATGAAATGAAGAAAACAATCCTATATTCAATTGCAACAAAAGGGATAAAATATCCTGTTTTTAAATGTACTTTTTAAATGTTTTACTCAACTTCCAAGAGATACTAAATGCATATATTGAATGTTCATTTTATTTTAATAGTGGAAATGAAATAAAGATTAAGTGATATGTTAATTGTAGTGTCATGCATCAGGTCAATCATGGAAATGACTATGAGGCTGATAGAAATGTGACTGGCTTTGGGGATACTTGTAATGTGTTAAAAGTGCTCTATACTCCTGGTAGGGGCATGCATAATTTTAGAAGTTAAAAACTTAACTTTTACTTTAAATCTTCTCTTATCATGCTGTCATGTGAGATACCTAACACTATAGAATCCATAATCAGAGAATCTAGAAACTTAAGGAGATCTTCTTAATTGTAATTCTAATCACTTCATTTTTAAAAATGAGAACATTTCTATATCATGGATTTCTGGTCAAGATGGAAAAGTAGGTAAATGCTGTACTTGTCTCCTCTCACAACCACATCAAAATTACAACTAAACTACAGAACAACCATCATTGGTAGTTGACTTATTCTAGCTGAACAGAAGTCTTATGACTAAGGACACACAGAAGCCACCTCGAGACCAGTAGGAGGGGCAGAGACGTGGAATAAGCTGGTCCCCATGTCCACCTGTAGTGATTGAGAATTGGGAGGGATATCTTGGCTGTGAAGGTTCCTTTGGAAGAGAGACAGGTCTGGCCTCACATCTGGCTACCTAGCTCAGGGTCCAAGTGTCAGGAAGAGAAATTCTGACAAGTTCTGACTGTGAAAATCAGCAGAGATCATGGCTGAGTGAGACAGAGGGCAGTTGAAGTCGCAGACATTCCTGTTAAGTGGGCCGTGCACAGACTTATTTGCTGAGTCACTTGATCTGAGCTCTAGCATTGGAGCAGCTGTTTGAAAAACTCCAGGGATGTACAGGGAGAAACTGAGCTGTTTAGCTTCAGGGCAAGGGCTGGAGGGGCAGCTTTCTCCCAAGCAGAAGTACTGACAGAATCTATTTTTTCGTTGTTGTTGTTGAGTCTCCCTGCTCCCAGTGTGCAGACACAAGTGGGCACCATATTTGAGTCTCCATCAGCTTGACTAAAACTGGGTCACTCCACCCAAGTGATTCCCTGAGATCCTGCTCCAACTTGCAGGCCCATCCAAGCCATTTCCAGTGGCTTTTCCATACAAATGATCTGTCTTGGCTCATGCTTCAGACTTTCCTAAAATCTCTCAAAGGTTCAAAAAAACCTCCCAAAGCAGCATCTGGCCTTGGCATGTCCTGATCTCTTACTGAGCAGTCACAAGCCCAGCACTAGTGGCAGCTGGCCTCGGTTCGTGGCTTGGCTTCTTGAGGCACCTCTAAGCCCAACACTCTTAGACCCCTGTCAGGTGGCTTTGGGCAGAGTACAGGCTGCTAGCTAACCTTGGCCTGCAGTAGGGCCCCTCTCAGTAGGCCCCAGGGCTAAAATGCTTGGAGGCCAGCTTCTGACCAAGTTGGAGCACCACATAGGGCTGCATCTGAAAATGACACACCCAAAGAGCAGACTGGGCAGGCACCAGAGCTCTGCTAAAATGGATCTTGCCCCTTAAGGTCGACCCCTCAACAGCCAATCCTCACAACTAATCAGCCTAAGGGTCAATTTCTACCATTGGTGTGCAAACAGCAAGCAAAGCTCAACTACAACAGGAGGACACACAGAACCCATACATGGGACACCTGCAGCACCTAGCTAAGGTGATCAGGGAGACTGTGCCACTGGGATCCATAGGACATTTAGTACATAAGGCCACTCTCCTAAGACTGGAGACAAAGAAGTTCTACCTAATACATAGAAACAAACACAGGTAGGGAGCCAAAATAGGGGGATAAAGAAACATGTTCCACATGAAAAAACAGAACAAAGTTCCAGGAAAAGAACTAAACAAAATGGAGATAAGCAATCTACCAGACGCAGAATTTAAAATAGTGGTTACAAAGATGTTCAATGAACTTAGGAGAAGGATAGATGGACTCGGTGATAACTTTAACAAAAAGAGAACATAAAAATGGAGATAGAACACATAAAATAACCAGTTAGAAATGAAGAATACAATAACTGAAATGAAGAATACAATAACTGAAATGGAAAATATATTAGAGAGAATCGACATTAGATTTCATGAAATGTATTCTAGAAGATAAAGTAGCAGAAAACACCCAGCCAGAACAGCAACAAGAAAACAGAATCCAAAAATATGAGGATAGTTTAAGGGGTCTTTGGGTCAACATCAAGTGTACCAAGATTCGTATCACAGAAGTACCAGAAGAAGAGAGAAAGCAAGGAATTGAAAACCTATTTGAAGAAATAATGACAGAACACTTCCCTAATCTGGCAAAGGAATTAAACATACAAATCCAAGAAGCACAGAGAGTCTCAGATACGATGAATCCAAAGAGGCCCACACCTACAGACATCATAATAAAAATGCCAAAGGTTAAAGACAAAGAGAATATTAAAAGCAGCAAGAGAAAAGCAGTTAGTTATCTACAAGGGAGCTCCTAAAAGACTGTCAGCTGTTTTCTCAACAGAAACTTTGCAGGTCAGAAGGGATTGGCATAAAATATTCAAAGTGTTGGAAACCTAGGACCTACGACCAAAATTATACTACCCAGCAAAGCTTTAGAATCAAAGGACAGATAATGAGCTTCCCAGACAAGAAAAAGCTAAAAGAGTTCATCAACACCAAACCAGTATTTCAAGAAGTATTAGAGGGACTTCTTTAAGAAGAAGAAGAAAAAGATAAAAATATGAATAATAAAATGGCCATCACTACATATCCATCAACAGTTGCTTTGAATGCGAATGCATTGAATGTTCCAGTCAAAAGATAGGATGGCTGAATGGATAAGAAGACAAGACTCTTACATATACTGCCTATGAGAGACTCCTTTCAGATCAAAAGGCACAGACTTAGGGTGAAGGGATAGGAAAAGATATTTCATAAAAATGAAAACAAACAAAAAAAGTCTGGGGTGGCAATACTTATACCAGATAAAATAGACTTTAAAACAAAAGCTATAACAAGAGACAAAGAAGAACCCAGTAATCCTACTTCTCAGTATTTATTTGACGAACTTCCAAACACTACTTTGAAGGGGCATGTGAATCCATATGTTCATTGAAGCATTGTATAATAGACAAAATTTGGAGGCAAACTGGGTGTCCATCAGTGGATGAGTGGATAAAGAAAAAGTGGTACATATATACAATGGAATATTACTCAGTCATAAAAAAGAATGAAATCTTTCCATCTGCAACAACATAGATGGACCTGTAGGGTATTGTGCTGAGTGGAGTACATCAGACAAAGACAAATACCACATAATTTCACTTACTTGTGGAATCTAAAAAACAAAATAAACAAAACAGAAACAAACTCAGACACAGAGAACATTTCAATGTTTGTCATATGAGAAGAGGGTGATGGAGGTGAGTGAAAAAGGGAAAGGGATTAAGAAATACAAATAGGTAGTTACAAAACAGTCATGTGGATGTAAAGTAGAGCATCAGGAACATAGTCAATAATGTAATAACTATGTATAGTGTCAGACGGGTACTAATTTGTAAGTAATATAAATGTCTAATCACTATGTTGTACAAATAATTGAAAAATTAAAAAATATTAAAAAATAAAAACAAAAACATTATTTTGAAATTATAGCTAATTTTTAGTAATTTATTTTAATGAAAATGATTTCTTTAACTTATTGCTTCGAATTAATGTTTTGCTCTTGAGATTATTTCCTTAGGTTAAATCTCTCTACTCCTGTCTTTCCTAGGTTTGAAAGCCATTACTGGTTCACTTATTTTCTTGTTAAGGATATTTACCAGGGTAGCAAAGGGTAGTAGCAAGAGGAATTATGCAATTCATCTGGCATTTTTATTTTCATTTAGTATCTCAACATGATTCTATTACTTCTGAACATTGCTATGGAACAGAATATTCCAGAGCCTTCAGAAATGGCATTACGGCTCACTATATAAATATGAATATTTAAAATCGATAGATGTTACTAGTTTAGTTCAAATGATGGAAAGATGGTAAGATTGCATCTTCAGGTGCACTTAAAGACTTTGCATATGATGGCACAGATGATATCTATTCCTCAAATACTGTGCCCATTTTCACCTAGTAAAGATGTTGCCCTAACGATTTTTAATCTTAAGACATTGTGATAAGCCTGAGATCTGACTAGAAGATCCAAAAGCTGCCTTTCTCACTGTATTGCCTATCTTCTATTTTTTCAAAGTGGAAACTTTATTTGCAAGCTGAATAAAATTTTAGTTAATGGCTGTGGGATAAAGCAATACTCTTGAATGTAAGATAGCAGGGATAGTGGACTCCAAGGGAATTTGACTAGAAGATTTGATCTGATTATTTACTATTACCCATTCTCTCAGAGGTCTGCTGGGATAAGGTTTCAGAAATACTATTTAGGTCAAGACATGATCAGTCTGATATCTGTGTTTACTTGTCTGGCAAGAAAACTCTCATTCCTATTCTCAGTTAAAAGAATTGTGGTTTTAGAAGAAATACAGAATAAAAATTAATTTTACAAGCTAAAATATGAAAAGACATGTCAAGCTATGTAATTATCAGGGCAGCTCAAATAATTTGGCAATCATCTTGTAAACAAAGGACTATTTTTCCTTCTTTCAATCTGGCAGCTGAAAGGGAAGCCAAGGAGAAAATTAAAGAAACTTTAACAAGGTTATTTAAAATCTGACCTCCCTGCTCAGACTCTGTGCAATCCCCTTAGAAATTACATTATCTTTTGGCCTTCTTTTCTGGGTAGACAGTTGGGGTAACTATAGTTCAGTTTAAATTAAAAAAATATATATCAATGTTCAAACTCCTGTTAAGATAGTAGTAAAGTTAGGCAGTGCCAGGAAAACCTAAAAGGACAAATTACATTTCATTTTGGTTTCAAAGTATATACATTTTTGATATAAACTTCTCTCTGGAAAAAATGCACATTAATCACTAACCAAAATGATTTCAAACAAAAAATTTAGAATATTCAGACCAAATTTGGAATAAACAAATTAATAATATTAATCAATTATAGGGAAATTATTAATGAAAACAGTAAAATGATAAGCTTATTTCCAAATATGCTGGCATATATTAAATGCAAATAATTTATGGGATTGGAAGTTAGTTATAGCTTTTTGTTAGAACACTTCCTAATGTAAGATTTATGTTAATACTGGAAGTTAGTAAGCTTATAATTCCTTAACACAAAATAAAAGATAAACTTCACTGGTTTTTATTGTTCTTCCCCTTATTCTGAATTATAAGGTTGTGGTAAGGTATGTGATTAGTCTTTAGATATTTTGGATATTTTAAATGAACAAATAACTTATAATACAATGTTGGCAACAGAGAGATAAATAAGGTATATATAGAGACAGCCTAGATGTAAGTAAAGAAGGGATAATATGACCTAAAAGTGTCAAAATGCATCCCTGCTGCCAACATATCATCCCTATAATGAATGACTATTTTGGGTTAAAACACACAAGACTTCTGATAATTTCAAGTGTATTAAATTACTTTTAGTCATTGGCCTTAGCTAGAATAAATGTATCAATGTGCGTATTTATCTCTTTGCTCTCAAATTGCCATCAATGTGGGGAAGGTAGTCAGATAATCAGAAGGGCATTAAACCTCTGGAGAAGAAGTAGGAAGAAGGACCAGTGAAGGTAAGTTTGACCCTGGGTAGACATTGTAGGTAGTTTGCTTACCTCGCATTTTGGCTGAGTGTGTGTGTGTATTGATTATATGGGTAAAGTGGTAGAAAGTGGGATACAATTATGCTATTATACCTTTCAAACTTATACTGTGTTAGACTGTTGCCATGGTGAAGATTTTTCCTTTAATTGATTGCTTAATACTAACTTTAGGTCATGAATTAATGTCTGAAAATACGATAAAGATGCAAAACGTCCCCTGACTTTGGCAGAAAGTTAGGTCAGGGGAAAGCCAGCATCAGATATAAATGAAGTTGTACATTTTGATTCTTATTCTCTCAAAGACCTACTACTGCTTGACTTGAACTAACCCCATTTGTCCTGTTTGAAACCTACTGAATAAGCAGGAAAATATAACCCCAGCTGACAGACAAAGGCATTATTTTTGAATGAATTCTATCATCTAATTAAACTTTTGTACTAGAGAGATTATTTAATGGAATGAAACACTGATTTAGTCATAAGGAGTAAAATAAAGAATTGAGAAAACTATCTGCAATAATTCAGACCTAGAATAAATTTCATCTAAACTTTGAAATAATAGAGACAAAATTATATGGAGGACTTTTTCCTTAGATTATCTGTAAATTGCCTTTTATACTGTGTGAATTTGGAAACCATCCATTCATTCATCTTCTGTTCTATGACTGTTTATTAAGCACCAATTCTGGCTAAGAACTTGTTATGTGAGGTGAGACGAACAATACCATCTCTCCAAAAACTTACTGTATTTTGGAACTCTTAGCCTTTTAATAACTGGTTTTTATTACTCTGTAAAATATAAACACGACACACATAAATATAAATCTAATCAGCCTTAATTTAAGGCCTACTCTTGAGATATTAGCCATCAAGAATAAAACCAGACCGATGAGTAAATACTCAGAAAAGCAATTTAAAATATTCACTTAAGTCTCTTAAAGTACATCAATGTCTGATTGAAATAATAAAGCCCAGCTAAGTTTCCCATGCCCCACCATTTCTCAGGAAATGACTCTGTTCCCTAAATCTCTGAGTTTCTTTTCTATAAATTTACTAAAACTCTCTCCAGCTCTTTATTTCTCCCCTCTGTATCTCCACATTCTCTTCCCTAGTAACTGCTTTCAGAGCGCCTCAATTCTCCCCTCACTCACTTCCTTGACTTGGTACAACAAAGACCATGTCACAGAGATAGAACACACACACACACATGCACACACACACACACACACGCACCCACATACACACAATTTTTTTCCCATGATGTAAAACATGAAAGAGCATTTGAGTTAGATTTTTAGGTTAGCTAAAGGTCTCAGAAAAATATCTTCGCAAATCTAAAATGTCAATTTGTTCATTGTTTCAGTTACTTAATATTAACATAAGTTGAATATGATAATTTCATATATATATTTTTTTGTCATAGAGCTTCATAATTTTGGCCCAAAGAAGCATGTTTTGCAGTTGTAGAGCAGCCAAGTAGACTCTATATATGTTTTCAATGTTTTTTTACATAAACATATTTAAGCGAATATCTTCTTCCCATATTGACACCACAGTCTCATGTATGTCAATGTCCCTTAATCTTAAAACCAAAATGTTTTTAAAAGTCTCAACTGTTTATATTTGGAAAAACTGGTACTTTGTGCAGTAGCTTGAGTACGTCTCATAAAATTTTTGTCTCTAATGCTAGCTATGTCTGTAAGATGTTATGGTGGCATTGAAGTTATAATAGGTCTATTGATATTATAATCGATCTGAAGGATGATTACAATGTAAATATGCAAGTGCTCTTGACAAGCTACACTGTTAAATGAAGCCACCCAAAACAAGCCAAATGGAACAGCAAAGACGTTACAAGCCTTCTAAAGCAGGGGTTCCCAACCCCGGGCTGAAGACAGGTACTGGTCTGTGGCCTGTTAGGAATTGGGACGCACAGCGAGAGGTGAGTGGCACATGAGCAAGCAAAGCTTCATCTGTGTTTGCGTCCACTCCCCGGCGCTAGCATGCCAACCTTAGCTCCACCTCAGATCATCAGGCATTAGATTCTCATAGAACACTGATCCCTGGTGTCAAAAATGTTCTTGCCCGCTGTTCCAAAGACCTGATGCTAAAGGTAGCTCTTTTCTTTTTAGCTGAATGGGTAGGGACTAAGGAAGCAGCTTACTTGTATATCAGTTTTAACAATTAAGGTAGAACCACAAGCGCGGAAAAGGCCTAAATAGTCATTTAGCTCATCCCTTTTACTTTTGAGAAGAGAAGGAGAGGCAAAGAGAGGTAGATGATTTAGTTGAGGTTTTATAACTAATGGCATAAACAAACTAGTTTAAGGCCTGACTTCTCTCTAGGATTTTTTTTTTACTGCATAGTTCCCACTCAATGACAAAGTAACTCCAGATGAATATACCTATTTTAAATACACTTTTTTTCTCCATTTGAGTATGATGTTATTCCATGTCCCATTATGGGATCTTGATCATCATCTGTGGTTATTCTTAAGATGAGCTGTAGTGTTAATGAACTCAATTGACCAGTAGATCACTCTCAGCATATAAATAAGAAGACTTATGGGGAAAGAAGGAAATGCTGTCTGAAGCAGGATGGAATATCCCCCTCCCCAGAGAGTGATTAGTGACTCTCTGGTAACATGTTCCCTTATGTCCATTGAGGGGTAGACACCAAGGAAGATTGGGACAGAGAATTAGATAGGGTAGCAGTGGTCTACTAGCCTGGACACTTGACTACTTGTGGGAATTTGGGATGGCCTGCCTGATGGTCCTGGATCAACTTTACACTGAAAGAGCTAAAGAGTTTGAAATGTTAGATTTCGTTTTATAGGATATTATACTAAACATTTCATCTGGAAACTCTCAGTGTTCCAATTTAGGCTTCATTTCTCACAACTTCTCTCCATAAAATTAAGGGTGAATAAGCAACTCCAGGAGGATCGAGGGCATCTTAATTGAGTAATTCTTAATTAGTGATTTTAATAAATTTTACTTATGAGATAGATGCTAAACAATCATTAACAATTATTTTGAAAGTTACAGTTGTGTGAACTTTGTAAGGTTAGCAGACTTTGAGAGAGTAAAACCAGGACACTGACTTGATTGAAGAGCACAGATAGCTGCCTTAACAAAGTGACAAGAGCTAAACTTGAACTTAAGAAGGAGTAGGAAATAATGAGGCATAAAATAGAGGAAAAACCTTCTAGCAAAGAGCAAAGACCCCACAATATGAAGGAATATGACATGTTTAAGAAACCGAGAAAAAGTAATTGTAGCTGGAGAGCAGAGAGGGGAATGAGAGTGGCCAGAAAAAAGAATCGTGAGAGGAGTGATCAGATGATGCTTAATAATTGAATATTCAGTAAACTATATATATATATTTGATTTTCTAAAGATAAATTTAAGTGGGATGACATTTTCAATAAAAAGTTTTTATACTTATGAGTATTTCTATTAGAGAGACATATTAACTGAGTGAATTTTAAGAAAGACTATATTAATGTGTGAAGTTAATGACTAGCTCAATAAACTAGTTAATTAGTTGGGATTTTTTATGAGTATATTTCAAATTCAAAAAAGATCAATTATTCTATTTAGAAGTAAGTGTAACACACGCCTGACTTATAATGGAATGTGTTAAATAATATATTAGATTGATTTTAGTTATCACCATCATTTCTCCAAGCTGAGAGATACTTGTTTTCTTTTCCAATCATTCATTATGACTGAATTTGCTTAGTTTTATTCATTCAGCATTTTTTTTCCTCTTTGTTGATTATATTCTGAAAGATTGTAATTTTTGAGTTTGAAAATAATTAGAAAGTTATTTAACAATTAGTTGATTTGTTCCTTGAATTTCATGCTATTTTCCCATTAGTAGCAACTGAAGGAAACATCTTAGCTCTCGCTATGAGTAATGACAGGTCATGGATTTATATACTTGGAGATGATCAAGCAACCAGAAGAATAAGACTGAAGCTTTTAAACTCAATTTCTTCATGGAAAGTTACCCAGTATGGCTATATTTGTAACGCTATTACAATCTGGTTATATTTGCAATTATGAATATATTTTGTTTGCAAACTTAATAATAATAAATAAAAATTCCTGTATTGCTCAGCCTTAACCAGTGATAATACGTTATCTTTAATTGAGTTTGATCAGGAATTTTTTTCAACAATGATAGTGATGTGGTAAAATGTCCAATATACCAGTGTAAAAATCAAATAGGATATTTGCTTATTTTTATACTTCATGTAGTAATTTATTATTCAGGTATACATATGTTTCCAACCTCTTCCAGGATGGCATCACACCTCCAAAAAGTGATAGGTACAGATAAACTTGGTATCAAGCATCGACCATAGGCCAGGCCCTATGCTGGGTGCTGGATGCATGACATTTATGCTCACGGCACTTCTAGTTCAGGTGAAGAGACAGACATTTCAAGTTATTTAACACATAGTTTTGACAAGCTTATGACAACATATAATAAGGAAGCTAGCCTTGTTTTCAGTGGTCCTGAAAGTACCCAAGAAAACTTTCTCCTAAGTAAATGATATTTAAATAGAAAGCTGAAGGTAATTACAAATGAAGGTCGTGTTGAGTGGGGCAATACCCCTCAAAGAAAGGCCTTGAGGTGGAGGGAATTGGTGTGTTGCTGCAGGGTCAAGGTTCCCAGGTTCGAGGCTCAGGCAGTTGAAAGAAAATGAAGGAAGCGGCAGGCAACTGTTACACAGCTCTTTATTCCAGCAAGGGCACAGCCTGCCTCTAAGGGTGGTGCCTTTTATACACAAGTTAAACAATAGTGGCACACTAACAGATAATGGAGCTTACGCATGCGTACTGGGTACATGGTTACATAAACGGGGAGAAGTGCTGACTCACTTCCGCTGGGAAGTTGTTGAGGGTGTCAGGAGAGAGCCTGACTGCAGCCATCTTTCTTTCTCCTTACAGTTGGCATCAATTCAAGGATGTAATTATAATTATTGATAATAAATAATTAGTGGGAGAGACCAGTAAATGGGAGACACACCAAAAGTCAAATATTACTTCTTTACCAGTCTATCCGAAGAAATTTTTTTCTGCTGCTCTAAATATGTTGCTAAGATTTTTTTTAAATGGATCTTGCTTTCTTAAAGATTGAGAAAAATAACTAGGAAATTATTATTTTTACTGCCTTTTCTTATCTTTTGTCAAACATTGAAGATCACAAGAATTTCTTATTTCCAAAGAATTATGAAGAGCTGGAACTTAAATTGGGTTGTTGCACAAGAATGAAATGTAAAGAGCTTTCCAGGAAAAGATGAAAATAAAAGTAATTACACAAGGGGGAATGGAAATTATCTACTTTTTAAAAAACTGAAGCCAGTGAAGATTTATTACAGTGTATCAACCAGGATTTTAAAATTTTGCCACTTTTAAGTATAGATTACAATTAGCCTGCAGACTTGTTTGACAGAAACAACGGGTAGGCTAAATACTTTAATTCAGGATTCAGTGGCAGCTCTTTGTCAGCTAGTCATTCACTCAGGGATCTTCTGAATCTTCACTTTGGCAGTTTCATTGGGCTTTGGTCTTACTTAGCTCAGCTTTAATTAATTTAGTGTAGCTATTTAAATAGCACCATCAAATTGTTGAAAGTGTGCTGGCACATGCCTTCCTAAGGCAGAAAAAGTGTAAGATGACCGAACATGAAATGTCAGGGGCAGTCCTCTGAAGTGGTTTTAGATCTATTATGTTTGGATTGTGGAATTGGGTGGCAATTAGGATTGTTGATCACTTAGAATATAATGGTTATTATGATTCCCTACTTCTGATGAAATCTGGTTTCTTATGCGTAGTCTTCACAAAGTTAATGTCTCACTGGTAACAGGAAAGGAAGGCAAATTTATGCTACTGACAACCATCTAATGCAGCACTGTCCAACAGAAATATAATGTGAACAACAAATATGACTTAAAATTTTCTAGCAGCCTAGTTACAAAAGCAAAAAGAAAGCTGACAAGTTAATTTTAATAGAATTTTACTTAACACACTATATACAACATATTTTCATTTTTACATGTAATCAATATGATTATTGAGATGTTATTAATTTTTTATACTAAAACTTCAAAATCCAAGGTCTATTTTACACAACAGAACATTTTAATTCCAAGTAGCCACTTATTGAGTATTTAATAGTCATGTATAATATTTTTCAATACTGAGATATGATTCTGAATAACTTGTTTTTGCATGGCTAAAATGATCTTTTTTGGGGTTTTGTTCTCTATGTATTGTCCATCATTAATTTTTTCTTATTTATTGATGAGTTTTTTAGATACTCATACACACCAAAAAATCTATTGATTTATTTTTTTAATTTTTAATTTTCAATTAGAGTTAACATTCAATATTATTTTATATTAGTTTCATAAAAGTATAGCACAGTGTTTAGACATTTATATAATTTATGAAGTGATCAATCTGATTAGTCTAGTATCCATCTGTTACTATACATAGTTATTACTATATTTTTGACTATATTTCTTATGCTGTACTTCACATTCCCATGACCATTTTGTAACTACCAATTTGTACTTCTTAATCCGTTCGCCATTTTCACCCAGCTTCCCCTGCAATCTGGCAATCACCAGATTGTTCTCTTTATCTATGAGTCTGTTTTTATTCTGTTTGTTCATTTATTTTGTTCCTTAGATTCCACATATAAGTAAAATCATCTAGTATTTTTCTTTCTCTGTCTGACTTATTTGATTCAGCATAATACCCTCTAGGTCCACCACATCATTGTAAATGATAAAATTTCATTTTTTTTTTTATGGCTGAGTAATATTTTATTGTATATATATATATATACCAACCTCTTTATCTAATCGCCTATTGATGGGCATTTAGGTTGCTTTCATATCTTGGCTATTGTAAATAACAATGCATATATCTTTTCAAATTAGTGTTTTGGTTTTCTTCCAGTAAATACCCAGAAGTGGAATTGTTGGGTCATAAGGTAGTTCTATGTTTATTTTTTTTGACGAACCTCTAAATTGTTTTCTATAGTGGATGTACCATCAATTAATTTATTTTTTCTCCTTGCAGATCTCAAGGCCCTCATCTTTTGTCCTTCTGTTTTAGTCTGAACTGGTTGTTATCTATGCTTTGGTGCATAGCTAAAATTCCAGTGCTTTCCTTTGTCATTCTTTGTTCTGGATCCACTGTTTTTATATGCTGTATTTTTCTTTCTATTGATTCACTCTCTTGTTTTGTTGGAGCTTATCCTTCAGTAGCTCCTTACCAAAAATGGCAAAGGCATGGAAGATAATGTTTTAATATTTAAATTTACACAATTTATATCATAAATAGTTGGTGATTTTAATGGATACAATTCGTGTACTGTGTATGTGAAATGCAGCAATCATTTGTTAAGTACCAACTTCCTCTCAGGATGTTATAATGGCAGCACAAGGCTGGAATTTGTGTATTGTTTGTTGCTCTATCTTTAGAGTTGAAGATAAACTGTGGAGATTTAGAAATTATGGCACTCTCTCAAGAGAGAGTGCAAGGAACTAGAGTTGAAGGGAAGGTTATGGATGGAGTTCTAAAATAGGTAGACCCTAAAAAAATCTGTGACCAATGACTCCGTGGTTAAGTAAGGGAGTGTGCACATGTACCTGTGCACCAATTGAATGTGTACCTGTGTTTGTGCACATGCATAAGCAAAGCTGGATGTGGTAAGTAAGAGCAAGTGTTTGCCTCAGGCCAGCTTTGCTACACTGTGCTCACACAGTCTAGTCTTTTTTTTTGGGCAGGGCTATTTTAAAGTATCTCAGAAAATAAGATTATGTTTTTTTAAATATTTGAAAAAAAATTATATTGTATCAACTTCAACTTATTCAACTTGTCAGGTGAATTCTGGTCAGACTTAATTTCCATTATGCTCCCTGCTGTATTTACATTAGACAAACTGTTTCTTGCAGGCCGGGCAGACAGAAGCAATATTACTTGGAGATTAGGAGTAGACTCTAGAGATAGATTGCTAGGGATCCTATCTTGGCTCCTCCAATCACTAATTGAGTGACTTTGGGCAAGCTACTTGAAATCTTTTTATATGAGAGGGATAAATATTGCAACCTACCCCAAAGAACAGTGATGAAGATTAAATGAGGTACTATCCATAATTTACTTAGATAAGTGCCTGGCATGTAGTAAGCATAAAATAAACTTTAGTTATCAAATCAAGTTGCATCTTGAACCCTGAGGTTTATGGGGGTGGGATAGGGAGAAAGGTCCCTGCAAAAAGACCTTAGACTCCCTGGTATCTACTAAGTAGAGGTGGCAAAACCTTAATGGTGATCAGATGAGAGGGTGATTGTATTGCTAATGATTCCTTTCCTGTGGAAACTGTGGTTAAGGGGCCCCTTAGAACATTTTCAGAAATAAAAACAATTTCAACTGTGACTTGCTAACTTCACAGACTTAAATTTAGTGAATCAGGGAGTACAACTCTTTGTTCAAGATTATTATATAAAGGAGACTTATACCCTATCCTCATTTTTCAGTCTTACTTTAGGATTGAAGAATGTTAAGTGTTGATCCTACAAGAGGCTGTGGTATTTAAACTTAGGCATAATGAGGAGAGGTGAGATTTGTTGACCAGTGCATCCTGCCCCTGTCTAATTCCTCATTTTTTCACTTTCGTTTTAAACGATCTTAAAATATTTAAAGACAAAACAAACCATAATGCATCACATTCCTCTTTGCTGCTCATTCTTTTTCTTCCTGTCAGCCCTTTCTCTTGTCCTTGCTCCCTCCCACCCAGCTTGTCTTTGTAGATCTCTATATTTTCTTTCCATCTTTTTAAAAAAAATTATTGGGGTTGTAACATTGGTTATTAACATTATACAAGGTTCAGGTGTACAACTTTATAATGCATCATCTGCATATTCTACTGTGTGCTCACCACCTAAAGTCTAGTCTCCTGTCACCATATATTTTGCCTCCTTTACTCTCTTCATCCTCCTCCAACCCGCCTTCCGCTTTGGTAACCATCTTACTGTCGTCTGTGTCTATAAGTTTGTTCGTTTGTTGCTTTTTGTTTTATATCCCACATATGAGTGAAATCATATGGTTCTTGTCCTTTTCCGTCTGACTCATTTCACTTAAAATGACACTCTCAAGACCCATTCATGTCGTCACAAATGGCAATATTTATCTGTTTTCTCCTTTCTCTAAATTCTGCCCATCTTTTCTTTGTATTGAGAAGAGAAAAGGGAAAGATTGATTTGGACCACCAGTAGGGGGAAAGAAGACAAGAGGAGAATGCAGCAAAAGAGTACAGGTGGTACTAAAAGACACAAACGATGAACACATTTGGCTTCATTCTTTGAGTCCTCAAATCCTTATTTAGCTGGAGTTTCTCAGACATAAAAATATTTTATCTTCTATTTGTTTGAGTGATGTAAGTATTATTCACTATTTCCAAATTCTCTCTGTCTCTCTGTCTTTGTCTCTGTCTCTGTCTGTCTCTCTCTGTAAGAGAAGAAGCCAGGAGGATAAGAGAAAGCAGATAAAATTACTCAAAGAGCTACTGTCCTTTTGCTTTTTATTTGATAATGTAATATTTATTTTTATTTTACTAATTAATTGCTGTTGTGCTCCCAGAGGCCAGCTATGCTCCATCACAGAGTCAGTTTGCCTTGCATGCTGATTTGCTCTTCTTGGTTTTCAGGGGCCCTACTGTGCTGCCATCTGACTGTCCAGGGCCCTGTACCATCATGTTCCATCCCAGGTTGGCACTGAGGCTCCATCCCATGTTGCTGTGACCCAATGCCTGGTACCCTCCAGAGCTTTAGGTTCCTAGCTCCTCTCAATGAACCTTCTTGTGCCAAGACTTCTCCTGAGTTCCACTGAAAATGTCAGACAATTGTAAACTGTGCATGTTGGTATGTTTTCAGAAAGGACTAAAACCAAAGGTAATCTGGCTTCTTTTCCTCTCCTCGTTGCTTTGTGTTTGAGCAGTTGCATCCAGTGGGCTTTAAGCTCCCATACTGTCTCAGAAAGAGTAGCCCAGTTACATAGGTGACACTCTGAGCACCAGCTTTCTCCTGCCATTCTTCGTTTTTGCTTCCTCCTTCTACC
>NW_006442512.1:9361697-9372954 GCF_000325575.1 Pteropus alecto | reverse complement strand
AATGCCTTTTTTGTTCTGGTTTAATTGTCAATACCTAACCTACATGTCTTTTCCAACACTGTGCTGGGTCAGTGAGGTATGATTTTTGTTGTAGAGAACCATGTATTTTCTCTACTAAGGGTCTTTGCACATTTGAATTAGATTTTTTTACACACTAAACCAGTATTTACTTATCTATTCCCACCATACTTTAAGCAACTTCAGAGAGGTGCCGCATCCTATTCGTTTTGAATTACCAGCACTTTGCACATTCATGGCACATTGTAGGTAACCAGAACAATACCAACATAAATAGTATAAGAAGCGATGTGATTGATTTTCTGTGAATAAACACTTCAATTTTATATTTCTAATTTTAAAAATTTCATCTTTAAAATACCAGTTTTGAGTTAGATGATTTTGGCTTCTATTTTTATGAGCTAATATATTTTATTAAAGTTCCAATCTCAATTTTCCATTATTTTCTCTCATTATTTTAGCTTGCTTGAAGAGTTGTGGGTGAAGACAGTCCATGTAGAGAGGTCATCTGCTCCATCTCCTTGCCCCAGGTGGGACAGCTGTGTCAGCAAGACTGTTGGCCAGAATCTTGTAGAAAGACACAATGAAAGCATGACAATCTGTTAATCAGTCTGTGTTTTGAAGCAAATGGCTAGTTTAGAAATCCTGATAGTGAAACTCAGTGAAAATGCTAACCTCCGTTGCTTTACCTCGGTTCTGCACTACACAGAAATTATTTTACATCCTGGTGACTCTCAATTGGTAAGAAGTATGTAGTCACTTCTTATGTACATCATGAAATGTGTGTGTTTTTATTACTATTCCTCTGTGAAATATTATAGTTTCTTCTGTTCTTTCCATAGGAAAGGAAAACAGGAATAAACCTATCTATGGATTCTCTCTCTATTATGTAGATTTTTGAAACATTTGCTACTTATCAGATAAGAATTATCTTAAGAAAAAATAAACTAAAAATGAAAATGACTTGTACTAATATGACATGTTAATGAAAATTAAGATCTAAAATGCTCATTTACCCAGTTTCTAGTATTTATCTTATCTGTAGTTTGAAGTTGGATAAAATTCACCTTTACAATATTAATCTGTTTACTTTTTTGCATCTTTAAAACAGACTTATCAAACACGAGTTAGTAACATTTCTGTTAATTGCCTCTGAACATACTGAAAAACTGCTGTGTGTGTAGAATTGTTACATAAGTAGAATTAAAGGCCTGCAGAGCAGATTGTGAATTTTGCAATTACATTTTTAGAGCCAACTCAATCTAGCCCA
This sequence comes from Pteropus alecto, assembly GCF_000325575.1. Classification (NCBI taxonomy): domain Eukaryota; kingdom Metazoa; phylum Chordata; class Mammalia; order Chiroptera; family Pteropodidae; genus Pteropus; species Pteropus alecto. Next base: position 9,371,666 of record NW_006442512.1, on the reverse strand, counting down.
TAACTATTTTCTTTACTTGTATTCATATAATGGATAATGGGTGTTTTCTGTGAGGTAAGCAGATTGAAATGAATATTAAAGTTTGTATTTCTTTGCTTGAGAAAGCTGACTTTTTTTAGTTAGGTTCAAACCACAGCAGTCTTTATGAACAAAAATAATCTAACATTCTCAAAAAGTATATTTCAAGCCTATCATCATAATAACAATGGAATGGAAGTTGAGAACTGTTCCCTGAAAAAGTGGTTCTTAGAGTTTTGACATGAATTTCTCACGTATAGAAAACTGGCATAATTGATTTTCCATCTTCCTCCCCTCCTTCTGCCCTATCTCGTTCCTTTCATATTTCCCTTCCTCCTATGACATTCAACAACTATAAAGAGAAACGTGAAAGAATGAAATTGAACTCTGTTTTTCATACTTTACATTAATTTAATATCTAAGTAACTATTTACAGCATACGAATTCCAATGTATGTATCATTTTGATTTCCATAAAATCTAATGGTGTTATTTATGCACATACTTCCAATATATTGATATATTTGAAATGTTTAGTTATTTATTTTTTTAAAATACGTAATTTTTATTTTTAGAGCAGTTTTAGGTTCACAGCAAAGTGGGGTAGAAAGTACAGTTCCCATATACTCCCTGCTCCCACACACTCACAACTTACTCAACCATCAATATTCAACACCAGAATGGTACATTTATTACAACTGATGAACCAATATCAACACATCATTATCTCCCAAGGGTCATAATTTACATTAGGATTCACTCTTTGTGTTATACATTTTGTAGGTTTTGACAACTATTTAATGACATGTATCCACGACTATAGTATCATATAGAATAATTTTACTACCCTAAAAATCCCTTGTGCTCTACCTATTCATCCTTTAAAATATTTATTTTTATTAATTCATAGTTTTGTGTGTGTGTGTGTGTGTGTGTGTGTGTGTGTGTGTGTGTGTGTGTGTTTTAGTCATATCTCTCTATTCATGGGCATATGGATCAATTTCAAGATTTTTGAATTATAAATAACACTTATTGGAGAATTTTTTGCTTTTGCTTTTGGCTTATATCTTTAAGGCACAATGTGCAAATAAGAACTGTGTTAGAGTGTTAGAAAAGTTATAGTACCTGCTTCTTTCATTCAATAAGCATTTTCTGAACACCATCTATGCCTGGATACTAAGTTTATAGGGGTGAATAAAAAATAATTCCTTCTTTCGATTTTGAGTACGTGGGGTGAGGGTGTGAGTGGATATATGAGCTAAAAAATAAATATGTAATGCAAAATTTTAAGTCTCATAGCTGATATTTGAAAAGTGCTTTTTGGTTCCTAGTGAGGTGTGATAGCAAAGGCGTATAAGAAAGTGAAAAAAAATTTTTTAAAGAGTAAAGGACTTTTTAGGTGGATCTTGCAAAATGAATACGATTTTCTAGGCAGAGAGGTAGAGAAAGGGTTTTCCAGCATGCGGGATCATATTTACAAAGCAAGGATCCGATAACTGGCTAAATTTGGGGAATAGTAACACAATAATTGAGGCTGTAGGATGTGTTTATATGGGTTGTGGGGGAGAGTATTAACTGTGGGAATTGTGGGGAGTGAGACTGGATCCCTAGGCTGGCCTAGACTGTGAGAGGTCCTGTGTCTCATTGGAGCTTGTACTTTATCCTTTGGACAATGGAGGGTTAGCAGAGTTTACCAGAACTTCCTGTGATAATCTGGGGACAACAGGTAAGTCGTGTGAGTGACAACAGCAAATATATACATAGCTCAGTGTTTCTCAAACTTTTGTGTGATTCAAAACCAACAGGAGAGCTGATAAAGGTTAGGGAGGACCTGGCTTGTTAAAATAGGATGGGGCTTGGACCTCTGGATTTTTGCCAAGTTGTCCAGGTGTTTCTGATAGACATCAGAGTTTCAGAACCACTGATGTAATACACGTGCGAACAACTGTTGTGTGGCTCACTTTTGATAACATAGCAAGAAACATCCTTCCACGGGAAAATTATAGGAAGACAATTTAAATATTTAACAAAGTCTTTAAAATAACACCAAAGTAGAATGCCCTTTATAACTCTTTGGATCCTGCTTTCCTCATCTCTCTTTTTAAAGAATTGTAATTTAAACCCTCTATTTAATTTACTTATACATTTTATAGTTATAGTGATTAAAAATGTTAATATATGTCTTTAGAATTGTGCCTGGCACATAGTAAGGTTCTATAAATTTCAGCAATTAATATTACATCTTACCTTTTTGGCAACTGTCATGAAAATATCCCAAATTCATTTTCTCTAAACACCTTCCCATGCAACTCTTTCTCAAACTAGTTTTCTTAGAGTCTTGAATTTTTCATGCCCTGTCTCTCTTTGTGGAAATTTAATCTTTTAAACTTCTTCCTGGACTTAAAAGAAAAAAGAAAACTCTAAAAACCTTATGTCACTGTGAATCTTCAATTCTTTGGTATGACTTTATTTAGAAATAACTCTCCATTAATGTTATTATTTCAGTGTAATAGTGGGATAGTTTTATTTTAGTAGAATTTATTGTCTAGTTGGCAAGTAACTTCTAAAATAATCCTTGAAATATACATAATTCTTACTCTTTTTAAACCTCTATGTAGTATTTTCTTTAAAATAATATTAGTTTGAATTTTATTAAAATCAACCAATAAAGAGTATTTATTCATTGATGAAGAAAATAAAACACAAATTTAATCTTACATTTTTTTCTATTAAGCAGTATTACTCACAATCCTGAAGTATGTGGGGGCACAGAAAAGAAATGTAAAGCACATTGTTGGTTCTCAATTTTTGAAAACTCACACATATACATATAGAATAACATTTTCTGGCCTTCTTATTTACCAAACAGTAACCCCAATAGCCCATACAATTTCTAGTCACATTGGATTTCAGACAGTTGCTTTAATATACTATAACTTCATGCTTTTCCTTATAATGTTCTTTCTGTCTAGAATGTCACTCCTCCCTTTATCTACTGATTTACCTACTTGTTTGCTTACTTATCTATAAAGATTCAATTAAAGGGTTACTTCCTCTATGGCTGTCCTCCCCAGTAACTTCCCTTACTGCATCATTGAAAATAGTATTTTTCTCTGTGCTTTTTCTATGCTATACATATACCTTTTTCTTAGAGCTAGAGAACAATTGATGGCTCTAAAAATTAGCAAGAACAACAAAAGAAGAGGTTTGGGTCTGCAATCATTCGTGGTCTCCATTACATGAGTATTAGGTAATTTGAAAGAAAACATTAAAAAAATTATTTGAAAATCTCTCTGGAATCAAATTCTTGGAGTTGTAATGCATTCATCGCACTTAAAAATAATATCACCCCTCCCCACTGCCTCTTTTTACATTTACTTACAAATATATCTTGTACATAGAGGGACTCAATTATTGTTTGTTGAATGAATGGGTAAGCAACCAGGGATTGTGGTATAATCATATATCACAATCATATACATTTATTCTGCTTGCTCAATATGTTGCATATTTTTTATTTTTCCCCCCAGATTCATTTTCTGCCCTTCTCCACCTGCTGTCTTCCCTGGGGCCTGACTTTGAAGGCTTACATTGATGTGTTCCCAGGTCCTCTTGTTCCTGGTTGAGGTTAGTCAATGAGGAGTCCAGGAAGGAGATTGGAGGGAGAGGGTTTATTTCCTAGGCTCTCTTCTCGTGAGGTCACTTTGGATTAGTTGTTTGCCTCACCTAAGATTTTTGCTCCTCTCAAGGTGGTTTCTTTATGAGACTCTGCTTCTTGGTTTAGAAGCGTTGTCCAAAGGAATAAGGGAAGAGAGCTGTTACTAAATACCATTTCATGCCTTTTCCTTGAGTGAAGTTTCCTTTTCTCCTTTCTAGAACATCTTTTCTCATGGGGCCAATCCCATCTACTGCTCCAAGGATTAGCCCAGGACTCAGACTAGGCACAGTATCCATCTCTCTAGCTCAAGTTATTAGTTTGTGGAGGCACTCAGGACCAGAATAATTTCTCCCCTTGCTATTTTTTTCTAAAATTACCATGAAAGATGCACTCTCTCCTGAAATTATGGTGAACCTGGAGTATCTGGGAGCCATCTTTGCCTTTACGTGGAGAGTTTTCATAAAAACGAAGCCAATATAAGGGAATGCCAGAAGAGGGAAAAGGCTTAGGCTGGTTTGAGCTGAGTCTCTGTCCCTTGTAATTGAAAAAAAATATCAGTCAATAAATGGTATTATTACCATCCATAAATTATGGTTTTGTGTTAGGGACTGGGCAAAAGAAGATGATTATATTTAAGGGGCATGTTATGCTAACTTATGACTAAAGCATCTAGAGAACAGAGGTTATTCTGTTTTGTATATGCATGAAATGAAGAAGCTCATATATTTAAATATTTTTTTCAAAACCTTGTGAAATGGATTTTTTTTCTATCCTTGTTCTTGTATATTTTGGGTTTCCCGTAAATGTCTTATTTCTCTACCTGAAAAATACTTGTAAATTGTTTTCTTGTTCCTCCATAGGCCAATGTTTTCCAAATAAAGATTGCTGGGTTTAGTTTTAGTTTGAAGAAATCCATCACATTGATTTCACTTGTGATCTAAGTTTTATTTTCACTTAAATCTCCAGAGCAAGAGATCTACTAGTTGCACTAACTCTTCTCTTAGTGAGAATTCTGAATGGAGCAGAGAGCAAATTGCCAAGGACAAGTAGAATATGTTGTTGAAAACTATCTTGTTTTTAGCTGTCTCTCAAAATTATTTAAATGTGATAATTTCCTCAAACAGGAGTTTAAGTAGTTTATCTAATATATGTATATCCTAAAACATTGGTCAATTAGGCTGTCGTAGAATTCAAAAGTCGTGGTTGCATTTTTATTCAAATAAGTCTAAACATTTAAACCATGCTTCTTTTCCAAAAGGAACAAAAACAAAAAAGAAAACTAAACAGTGGTTCATTTTTAAGGGTTTGGGATGAAGAGATTACTTCTTGATTTATTTAAAAGCTAATGAAAAAGTTATAAATCTCTATACGTAAATATCGAGTTGTTTTTCAGGAAAGCTTTGAATTCTTTCAAATAACACTGACAATTGAGATTCTTTTCTTTAAAGATTGACTCTTTGGACCTCAATTGTCAGTTTTTCTAGAAGGGAAATGCTGCAATGTTTCAGTCCAGGATAAAGACTCACGTACCTTCTGATTTGGTGGTCAAAAATCCAGAAAAACCTTCTAATGAGTCTAAATTCTTATTGTTTGATTCTTCCTCTGAGTCTCAGAGATACTCTTGTGCACTCCCTTCAATATGCCTGCCTCTTATTTAGTAGGTTTTTTACTTTTTTGTTTGCCCTAGCCTGAGTTAATTCTGTTGCTCGCAACTAAAATATCTTAACAAAGTACTGGAAGTGGTTGCACTCTCTTCATCATAAGAGGAAGATGTCTCCCTTAGGCAAAAGCACAAATTGTTGTACTCCAAAAATATTTATAACTCTTTCAAAAGAGATTAAAGTAAATTTTAGTAAATAATTGAGTGACCGCTATTAGCAGTTGTTATGCCTACTTTCATATATAATATTTCATTTGAGTCTATGTTAGTTTACTAGGCTGCTTTAACAAATCACCACAAACCAGTGGCTTAAAACAATAAAAACTTGTTCTCTCATAGTTCTGGAGGCCAAAATTCCTAAACCAAGGTGTTGGCAAGGTTGGTTCCTTTTGGAGTCTGTGAGGGAGAATCTGTTCCAGGTCTCTTTTCTAGCTTCTGGTGACTAAGGCCAATTGTGCTTCTTGGCAAGTAGCAGCATAACTCCTTTCTCTGCCTTAGTCTCCACATGACCTTCCCTCCTGCATCTCTGTCTTCTCCATTTCTCTTATAAGGCTATTTGGATTTAGGCCCACCATAAATCCAGGATGATCTCTTCTTGATATACTTAATTCTATCTGCAAAGATGCTATTTCCAAATAAGGTCATATTGAAAAGTATTGGAGGTTAAGACTTGGACATATCTTTTTTGGATCCACATTCAACATAGTAACATCCTTATGAGATGGGTGATAATATTATCATTCCCATTTTGCACATAAGTAAGTAGAGGCTGAGTCATAGAGCCAGCAGAGTGGAAAGCAGGATACTAGCTAAAACATCATTCTAAGATCAATGAGATCTATGTAAAGCCTCTCCCGACATACTGTTTTTGATTGCATAGTCATTTCATCTTTTAATTAGAAGATACGTGTTTTAATATTGTTAATAGATTTAACACAGTTGTATATTTTATTTACAAATTATATTTAATTTCTCAATATAAAGTGATTTTTATTAACAAGTAAATCCTAACAAGAACCTAAGCTTTTCAGAAAGAAAAATTAAGAGAGAAACCAAGTATATTTTTCTCTCATCATCTTCAGCTTTTTTAAAAAAAAATTTTTACTCATAGTTCTAATCTCCCATTTATATTTCTCTCCTGCTCATTGTCGTCTGATTTCCAGATCCCTGGGGTTTAGCCAAAGATGAATACTCTTGCAGAAGCCCAAAGAAAGCATGCTGGCTCTGTCTACTATCCCCTTTTCCTGGCACTCTGTGAAATAAACAAGGATGCACCTGTCCCATTACAGAAAAGGGAATAGGGCCATAATGCATGTTTGGGTTTTTGGTTTTTAAGATCTGTTTTGTAGACTCTTCCTGTTGTGGCTACTCCACAGAAAGCACAAGGTAACATGTGAATAAATTTGCTGCAAGGTATGACACATGGCAGTCATTTGCCTGAATGACTTAAGAAGTCTTGTCTATCTTTCCACGCTTTTAAAAAAGATTTGGAATATTTTACAATCCCTCAAAACTCCAAAATCCAATTCACATTGAATTAGTTATAGAAATTCAGAATATATAGGAAGGTTGTTAATCTTTTTTTAGTTTTATAAACCAATTCTTGATAAAATAAAATAGTTTACATTTCTGTATCACTGAGCACTTGCCTTAAATCAATCTGATTTTATTGCTCAAAAGGAGTTAAAAAGTAAAAAATATGCAGGTAAAATAAGACTAGCTTCTAAAAAAGTCTGAGAATATTATTTATATTTTTTCAAATTAAATGCCTGTTCCCATCTACCTTCACAAAAAGAATTCTTCCTTTCCACATTCTCCAAGAAGTTCTGAATTTCAGACTTTGATTTCTTCCTCTTCTTAAATTTGATTAGCAATTGGCTTTTACTCTCCAATTTAATTTTTTATTATTTGGCATGCACATTATAATTTTGAGTGCTTATCTTATGTCTTATAACATACCGTAAGTTCCAGAACCTAGTACTTACCCTGGAAAATTTAAAGACTGAATGATTTGTTGGGAAATCACAGCAGCATTCCCATGTCTTGGGGAACATAATTTTCATCAAAGTTTGGTTATATCCCTTTCTGGAGAATATTATTGTTATTATGCAAAGTCAAGACAAACCTGACTTCCATCTTTACATTCTTCCTCCACTTGTTCCCTTTTCGGTGTTTTCATGAATACGCCTTTTTTATTAGTAGTCAGCAGTTAGTTTGGGTAGAGGAGGCTATTGCTTAATTTTGTCAACAAGTAAAGAAGAATTTGAGTGATTATACTCTTTTACTAAATTTTTTGCACTAACATTTTTGGCAGTTGATTTGAAAGTATTAAAAATGCCAGTGTTGTAGGTGGACTCATGAATGAAAGAAGTCTCAACTTTAATTTTAGTTAGGCTTTTCCATGATGAGCTTTTGCAGGAGAAGCAGCACATTTAGGGACTGTCTTTATACTATTTCTACCAGTCTTGTTCTTAATTGGCTGCGAGCAAAGATTTTCTACTCCTGGGAATCCAGATTTCTGCAAGTCTTTTATATCATCTTCCTCGATGACCAGCATTCTAAGAAAGGAGCTTGGGAGACTTTTTTGATTGGGTATTTGTGTGTTTGGGTATGCAGGTCCCATATACCTGCAGCTAAAGACTGATTCTGATTTAGTTATCTCTCACATTCAGGAGTTAAAGATACAAAGTCTTCAGCTTCAAACTGTATTCTCATCTCATCTCCTCTCACCTTCTACTGGGATATTATTTCTATTGAGTCCTCCCCGCCCCACCTTGTTTTTTTAGAATGCAAAGTGCTGGTACAAGAACAGGAACTCTCAATATACAGTATCTGTTATGGAATGAATATTCGTATCCTCCCCAAATTCTTATGTTGAAGCTCTAATCCCCAATGTGATGGTACAGCTGACATGAGTCCATGTATATGTGAATTTTTTTCAATAAATACTTTTAATGTACTTTCTTTTTCTTATGATTTTCTTAATAACACTGTTTTCTAGCTTACTTTATTGTAAGAATATAGTTTATAATACGTGTAACATGCAAAATATGTGTCAATTGACTATGTTATTGGTATATCTTCTGGTCAATAGTAGACTCTTAGTAGTTAAGTGTTGGGGGAGTCAAAAGTTATACATGGATTTTTGACTGCATGGTTGTTAGAACTTCTAACTCTCATGATGTTCAAGGTTCAACTGTATTTTGAGGTGGGGCCTTTGGGAGATAATTAAGTTTAGATGAGGCCATGAGGGTGGAGTCCTCAATATGGGGTTAGTGTTCTTATAAGAAGAGACCAGAGAGCTTGTTCTCTCTCTGCCATGTGAGGACCCAGTAATAAGACAGCCATTCATAAGGCAATAAGAGAGCTCTCACCAGGAACCTGACTATACTGGCACCTTACCCTTAGATTTTCCAGCCTCCAAAACTGTGAGAAATAAATGTCTGTTGTTTAAGCCACTCAGTTCAAGGTATTTTGTTATGGTATCCCAAGCAGACTAAGACAGCCCTTTTTGATAATTTGTGTTTTTAATATCATTTATTTCTTATGTACAACATCCAGTTTTTCTACCTGCAATGTTGTCTCCATTAAGATGCCCAATTCCAGCATAAAAGACATTTGAAAACTTTGTTATCTATGAGTCACATAATAACAATTTTCTGTCCATGAAAAGTTTTCACAATGCTTCTCAAAATTTAATAATGATTTTTTTTTTGATAGAGAAGAAAAATTAACCCAGGCTAAAGCAAAGTTATGATATGCCATTTTAGATGATGTTTTTCTGACTCATTGAAAATAGACTTCAACATTTTACAGTAAGTCCAAAATCCAACAGGACTGCATTGAAAGGTGTTAGATTTTTTTTTGTCTAAAAATTTTGTTTTCCATTTTTTAAAAAAATTTTGTTTCCTTTGAAATAATGTACAGATTGTTTTTGAAGATACTTAACATGTAGCTATTTGACACAGTTTTTCCAATTCAGTTACTTATATTTTTGTTACAAATTTTTATATGGCTATCTCTCAAATTAGGCAAGTTTCTCATATTTAAGATTAGAATGTCTTCTGAGAGTTCCTAGGGGGTCCAGGTCATGTAGGACACATTGTGAGGACTTTGGCTTTTCTGCTGAGTTTAATGGGAAGCTATTGAAAGATTCTGAGCAGAGAAGTGGCATGAACTGACATGTTTTCAAAGAAGCCCTCTGGTTCTATGTTAAAAATAGACAGCAGGAGGGAAAGTGGAAGTAGAGAGACCAGTTAGGAGTCTATTGCAATAATCCAGGTGAGAAAATGAGATGAATTTATTTTTCTCTTGAGTTGAAAGGGACAGAGATGGAAGGGGAAAGGAGAGTAGAAAGAGAAGGTATAGGAAAAAGCTATATGGAGATATGGCCAAGGAAGATTTCTCATTGTGGGCTGGGTAAAAGAACATTTTAAAAGCTTCTGCTCAGCAAAAGAAGTTGAAAACAAGGTAAAGAGACAAATTTTTGAATGGGAAAATATATTTGCAAGCAACGCCTCTGATAAGGGCCTAATATCTAAAATATATAAAGAACTCATACGACTCAATAACAACAAACCCCCCCCCCCAAACAATCCAATTAAAAAATGGGCAGAGGACCTGTACAGACATTT
>NW_006442512.1:9334500-9361683 GCF_000325575.1 Pteropus alecto | reverse complement strand
CAGATGTCTTCCGTGTGAAATCCACCAAACATTTGAAGAAGAAATGATACCAATCCCTCTCAAACTCTTCCAAAAACCAGAAGAGGGGGGAACACTTTCAAACTCATTTTACGAGGTCAGCATTGCCCTGCTACCAAAAGCAGACAAAGAAAAGATAATTACAAAAAACTAACAGTTAATCTACCATATGATCCAGCAATCCCTCTACTGGGTATTTACCCCCAAAACTTGAAAACCCATATCCAAAAAGAGATTTGCACACCAATGTTCACAGCAGCATTATTCACAGTGGCCAGGACATGGAAGCAACGGAACTGTCCGATGATAGATGATTGGCTAGAGAAGCTGTGATACATCTATACAATGGAATATTACTCAGCCATAAGAAGAGATGAAATATTGTCATTTGCAAAAAACTGGATGGACCTCAAGATAATCATGCTAAGCTAAATAAGCCAGACTGAAAACATAGAAAATCATATAATATCACTTATAGGTTGGCTATAAACCTAAAAGCAACAAATGAACAGGACAGACAGAGACTCATGTACATGGACAATGGACTAGTGGTTACCAGAGGGTAGGAGATGGGGGAGGAGGGAAGAAGTAGACAGGGTAAAGGGGGTCAAATATAGGGGGGTTGGGGGAGAGTGAAGTGGGTAAGGGGGATCAAATTTATTGTAGCTGAAGGAAACTGGACTCTGGGTGGTAATCACACAATAGAATATATAGATGTGAAATTATAATGTACACCTGAAAATTATATAATTGTATTAACCAATGTTACCCCAATAAACTTAAAAAAAAAAAGAACATATTAAGAAAGTGAATGTCCATTATTATCTTTGAAGTTGTTATCATGTTTCTGTTTCTGCTTCAGATTTCCATTCAAGCCCATTTCACCTACAAATGCATTGTGGGAATGTGTGTGTTTATCTATGTATGTATCTATTCTTTTTTTATGGTGTTGTAACTGGCTTGGCTTATAGAACAGAGGATGCTTGTGGTAGCAGGAACTTGAAAGCAAACATAATCAGGAGATTGAAGACCATGGGAGTTGGCAGAAGTCTTGAGGAAGGCTTTGGATCTTAAAAGCAGGATTTAAAAAAGGCTTATCTAGTTGCAAGATGCTTGAATCCTCCAGCTGACTTATGATTCAGGCAAGGCTAGAGATTAAATTTTTGAGCTATTGCTCATAAAGACGATGAATAATAGAGGGAATCTTGGAGGGAAAACACCAGAGAAAAAAATGTCTGGTAATTGATAATCATTTCAGATAGAATAAAAAGAGACAATAGATTTAGTAAATGCGATGAGACTGAAGTGATAGATGAGAACCAATGTCACATGTTGTGGTAGAATCTACTTTCCCATCAAAATCCAAATTTCCACTTCATATTTGCAGAACCATAATTTTTATCTTACAGCTAAAATAGTGTATTTTCTACCCTCCCTTTGGAATGCTTGACTCAGTTCTGGCCAATGAGATGTAAGTAGAAGAAGTTGGATGGAAGTCGTCGACAGAATGAGAAGTAAGCGGACAGCTGAGATGAGTCTTCTTTGTTTTCCTTCTTTCCTCTTTTCTGTCTCTGGGAAGTTGGAAATAATATAATGGCCGGATTTCAGCAGTCGTTTTTGACCATTAAGTGCCTTTATGGGTAGACAGTAATTGCTAGGATGATGAAATAAAAATAGAAAGTCCTGAGCTCCCTATCTCCAGACTTCTTTTATATGAAAGAAAAATAAATTTTTCTTTTATTTAAGCTATAGCTAACTTAGGTTTTCTGTTTATGACAATATAACTGTCATATAATAATAGCAGTCGCTATTTATTGAATCCTATTATATTTCAGACATGATGCTAAGAACTTTATATTATTAGCTCAATCATCACACTAATCCTATGACATAGGTGCTATTTTTTCCCACCTATTTAATAGATGAGGAAAATAAAACTTAGAAGGGTCAATAAGTTGCCCCAAGTCACCTAGCTACTGTGTAGCTTCAAACTTATTCATTTGATTTTAAAGCTTGGGAATTACCTGCTCTAGCGTGCTGTCAGGTGAGAATGAAACTTAATTGAGGTTCTGAGAGTCTTGTTTGAAACTACTGTTTCTCTAAACTTAATACTTTATTATTGACCAACTGTACTTTTTGAGCTTGACTTCTTTCACACGCTGTTTTGACAAATCCCCATCCCACCTAAGACCTCATTTCACTGCAGCTATGCTACACCCCAGCATGATGTTTAAATCCTGCCAGAATCTGTTTCATAAAGTTCGCAATCCGGAGGCAGTGGGAGAGCTGTGCTCTCAGAGGGTAGGTCTTTGTTCAAAATCGAAAGGAAGTAGCAGCTGGCCTAAAATTATGACTGGCATCTGGTCTCAGACTCATTATGGTTGCCCTGATGCTTTCTCACATTCACTGAAATGTTTTTCCGTTGAGAACAAAGCTTCCAGAAGCCCAAAACACCTGTATTAACTAGTGACCTAAAAGGAGCACTTATCTGCTAACATCCTGGCTTGTTTTCAAGTAGCTTGGCAGAGTCTTCCTGCTGTTACTAGGCCGCTGCAAAGAATTAATTATTCTGGCTAGCTAGGCCTATTTCAACAGAAATTCCTTCATTTTATTTATTAAAAAAATATTTTTATTAAAATATACCTAACATACAATATTATATTAGTTTCAAGTGTACCCCAGGTGATCACCAAGGTAAGTCCAGCAACCATCTGACACAGCGCTATCACAGTATTAACTACATTCCCTGTGCTGTACATTACGTCCAATGACTTATTTGTTTTATGCTTAGAAAATGCTTTATTTTAAAAATCTGTCTTTTGAAATCAGATCCTAACCATTAGGATCTGATTAACAAAATTGTAAGGAAAATAAGAAGGTAAGACTAGTAAATACATTATCCCAATCATCCCTACTGAAGAAGACACATTGGCATACATTATTTTACGTGGTGGATATTTTTGTTTTACAATTAATCTAGGTTACAGAAATAAAAGAATTTCAGATCTTATTTATATGTGTGATTGGGAGTGGAGTATGAGAGAATGACTTGAAATGACCGTTTAAATATTTTATTCAAAATTACATGAATATTTACTGTTTATTGAATGCCTATTAGGTAGCAGACGCCATATGAGGTACTTTACTTCTCTCATTTAATGTGGTCCTCCCACCAGCCCTTATGAGGTAGAGCACAATTTATAAATATGATGATATTCACAGATATTGAATGAATTGCCTGAGGTCACTGAGTGGGAATTTCTATGTATATAGATCTATCTGTCTCCAAAGCGCATGCTCTTGCATTTTTGTTACTCTGTGACAAAAAGTACTCAGTGTTATGGGATATTTTAAACAGAGGCTGGCTTTATAAAATTTCAGCGATATTGAAAACTTATGGGCCACCTGTAAACAACTCTTGATCACCGACTGTGGTCTGGTGTGAAGTTTCCAGATCCTACATCCTTTTCTTTCCTGCTGCTACCCTTTGGCTTTTTCATGTATGCTAGAAGAAATAATGCAGTTAATTAATTTTATTCATTATTAACTGACCTGGAAAGAGTTTTGATAAAGAAAGAAATAGAAATTACTGACTGAAGTAAAATTTGTTTATTATTTTAAAATTTCATTTGATGACACATTATCATACTTCATTCCCATTATTTCTTGAATTGACTTTAGTTTTAAAAAAAAAATCTCTAAATTGGTTTCATTTAGCAATACCGTTTTGAAAAATAAGAAAATTAAATTATATTTGCATATAATGTTTTATAATTACCCTAATGGCCACATAGAGAAATAAAATAAATCCTTAAGCAACTAGCTTCATTTTGCCAATAGTCACAAAACAGTAGTCACAATAGCTCTAGGAGAGCTATTTGAATGGTAAATTGATTCACTTGATGGACAACCTGGCTATGTATACAGGTGATGCTTAAAATCCTTAGCAGTAGCTGTAAGATTTTATCAGCATTAGTAGTAACCAACATCATGCAGTATACTGCAAAGTTTCTGCTTAAAGGCAATTTATTATTTGCTAAATTTCACAAGGAGGCAAAGCAACATTGGCTATTGAGGTAGCTATGAAATATATACTCTTATTGGCTATCTTCTATATAAATTTTGAATCACAGGTAAATATTGTTATTTCATTTCCATTTTGTGTATCTTTCAAACTAATGAAGACTGAAGAAAGTAATAATCAAATTCTTGAGTTTTTCTCTCTTTATATGTGAATAAACAAAGTATTTTTAAGTTTCCTTTATGGATTGGATATTGACTACAAGCTATTACTATTAGAAAATTATGCAATAAATTGATTATTCAATCTGTGTAGTTCATTTGGTTCTTTGGAAACGTAAAAGAAAAAATATCAAAATATTTACAGTGTTTGACAATATTAAATCTTTTTCTCACTAACTTATTGCTGATAGTATTTGTGGGTGAATGTGTAGGAACAAAAGAGTTTATCAACAGTCAGACTCTTGGGCTTGTCTGTTTTCATTCTCTTCAATAGCTTTCCTAGAGTTGGGGTTAAGAAGGAATCATGTACTTCCATTGCAAAAAGAGAATTTTTGGGGGGTTTAATTTTGCCTGGATTTTCTTTGTTTTAGGAAGAATTACTTGCCTGGCCTTCTTAGTCATGCAAATTTAGAGGACATTTGCAGCCCTGTTTTGGGATTAGGTTACAATGATTTTCTGTGGGAAGGACTCATCAGGATGCTTTTCCCTATAATCCCAGATTTGAGGAGGGTGGTCCTAGGGGAGAAGATGGATCCCTTTGCATTAAGAGCTTTCCTCATCCTTTCTCCCAGCATTTGAAACTGGGGACTATCAGAGTAGCCTCAGTCAAGGTTCAGTGGTAAGGACAGGAAATAGAGCTGAAGAAATAAAATGGTCTTGAGGAAAGATAGAGTCCTGGCAGGAAGGCCTAACACAAAAGACTAAAGGTCTGTGAAAGAGGACTGATTTTCATGCAATGTATGTGTGGCCAACACCAGTTACTCTAGTTGGTGATTCACAAACTTTGGCTTGCATCAGAGTTTCTGGAGGATTGGTAAACACAGATGTTTTGGGCCAATATCCAGAGTTTCTGTTTCAATAGGTCTAGAGCGATGTCTGAGAATTTTTGTTTTTAATCAGTTCTTAGTTGATGCTGCCGAGGGAATTTGAAAATCATTGCCCTCAGCACACAGATAAGCTTTATGTGGGAGTTCCTGTGAACCCAGAGTGCTGTGACTGTGACGTTAACATGTAAGGAATTATGAGGCTTTTGCAAGAATCCAGCCCAAAAAGGGTACTGCTGGAACAGCGGGCAGCTTCTTTAGGACTGGGCTTGATATGTCTTTTGTAGCTGCGCTATGAAGCAGTGGGAAGCAATGGTGGTGGTACAATGATATGTACCTTTTAATCTCCCCCTACCTAGAATCTGGAAGCAGGACAGACTAGCCACACTATTCTGACTCAGTCCTGGAATTTTTGAATATTCTCATTGCCTGGATTATAATGAACATTTTAGATAATGAACCCGCTTTTATTGCTATTATCTTAGGCAGTTTATAAAGGTGAATTTATAGAATATATCTGTATATTTTTATTAAAACTTTTACTTTATAATTTGCATACAAAAGACAATATTTCCAATATTTCTAAACCATAGGTAGGGTGATTATAAAATATGTTGAATAGAAAATGAGGATGCTTTGAGAAATTGAAGGTTTTGCCCCTAATCTTTGCTCCATCCTGAGATGTGGCTTTATTTTCGTTGCATGTCTGAGAGATGGCAAGAAGTTTAATGTTTCAAGTTTCAAAAAAGTAATATTCAAAGTATAAACTTCCAGTTATAAAATAATTCATGGGGATATAATGTACATAGGGAATATAGTCAATAGTATGGTAATAACTCTGTATGGTGGCAGATGGTTACTAGACTTTTTGTGGTGATCACTGCACAAGGTGTATATGTTGAATCACTATGCTGTACACCTGAAACTAATATAATATTTTATGTCAGCTATAATTTTAAAAAGTAACATTAAATAAATAGGCAATGAAGAAAGGGAAATGAGATAATGCAGAATACCCCCAGACACTGATTTGCTCTGTTTTTATTTTCTTTTCCATTAAAGAAACAAAAAAGCCTCGTGGGTGTAGAGTGAGGGGGTATATACATGTTGGAGTTAGGGAGGTTAGTGGTGGGAATAGATCAGACCAGCCAGCCACTCATTTATACTTACATGTCACCAGCTTAGTTAATCATTCTTTATATATGTCAGAGCTGGTACCACATTTTTAGAGCAAATCAATTTATGCAGATTGAAATTCTATCTTTGGTTTATACATTCATCTAAATAAAAATGTAATTTAGTTTATTTAGTTTACTACAAATTACTATATTATATTTATAGACTGTCAACTTTTGTCCTTTTTCTTCCTCTCTACTTGCTGAATCACTTTATTCCTCCCATTATTTTCTCCCATATTTTAACTTTTCTTTATAGTCAGATGTTCACTTGGTTAACAGGTATCTTGTATGTTTTTGGTCACTTTATTATCTACTCCTTAGCTAGCTAGAACACAGATGAAGACTTTACATTCTAGGAGATGGATTGCTTATCTTTTAACTTTCATAGTTTAATGTTTATCTTATTATTAGTCTCTGCAAACTTCTCATGACGGGATAACACTAAAGCGTTTTTGGCATAGTTTTCTTTATTGCTAGGATATAATATGCTCAGCAGAGTAGACAATATGAAAAGGTGTTGGTTCAGCATTTGATAGATCGACTTTGTTTTAGTAACTACCAGCAAAAGTTCTACACAACTACACACTTTTAAAAAATTGTCAGAATGGAAATCTTTGAAAATGTTGATCTTATCAAAGTCCCATGACATTACAGAAACTTTTACAAGGGATGGCATATTAAAGTCTCAACAAAGATTTTATCCAAACATGTTTCTAAGCACCTTTACAAACTTTAGATGTGCTCACATTCATATACTTCGATGGGACCAGAATCAGGCAAGGAGCTATTCCAAAGACTTCATTTGAGCTAAACAACCACAAAGGAGGAACACTTTTGTGGATCTGCCAAGGTTAATTTTTCAAATTAAAGCATTTTATGCAAGGCCAGAGAATTTAGAAAGAGGAAAAATAATTGCTTTGAGTTCCTGAGTTAGGCAGAAAAAGTGTTCACACTGGCCATGGTCTTTGGAAATTTAGAATAAATTAACGAACTAGTAATATAATTAATTTATAATTCTTATGAGAGAACATTAAGATACTGCTACTTATATTTTTTATTAATTTTTCTATAACTCATAAGTTTACACTCATGTCACTGTAACTCACTCCTTCCATATCTATATCCTTTCCTCATACTTGTAGGATTGCTTGTCTCTGCCTGGCAGGAAGAGCTTCAGGCCGGACCTCCAGATGGAAAGCTCCACAGGGTTTAGTTTTATAGGTAAACTGCTTTGCTTAGTCATGCACCCAGAAAATTTAAGATGAAGAGTAACTTAAAAATGAATTAAATGTAAGACAGATACATTATCATTTCTCATTAGTTTACAACCGAACATGAGATAGAAACCATTACATTGCTGAACAGGGTCAGAAAGTAATTTGAACTGAAGCCCCAAAAAGGCCTTTCTGTAGGAGAAGGCGAAGGAGTGGGTAAATGCTGCTCTTGTTTATGATAGCTTATATTACAGTCTTATGCTTCTTATGGGAGAATACAGTTCATTCAAAGAACATAAGAAACATAGAGGAGGAGGTAGGTAACTACAGCTGGAGGAGAAGGAATAAGGAGTTTTGCTGAGGACATGACATCGGAGCTGGGTCTTGAATAACTTCTTCAGGAAAGAAAATGTTTCAGGCAGAGGGTGCAGTTTGCACAAAAACAGAAATCAGCATAGCAGTGTGGTGATGTGTGTGTGATGTATATATGTGTATGGAACTGGAAAAGTAGGCAGGGAATGAAATAAAGCTCTTTTTTTTTGTGCAGAGCAGTCTGGACATTAATCTAAGCCTGTGGTTTCAGACAGTATTCCAAGAGCCTTTTCAGGCACCTGGTGGTGAGAATGAATGGGGCTCTGGGACTCTTATCCACATGTCAGCCAGGGTCAATTTACATATTTTATAGATTTGAGTTTTTCCTCATCTATATTAAGTTTTCTGCATCTCTCATATTCATCCTCAGTGGTTACGTCTTTCTTGACGTTTCTGGCATAATCTTTTCGTTTTTGGCATGTAGCTTCTAAAACTATATACCATTGTCTTAGCTAGTCTCTGAATTGCTTGGACTGCAATGTTTCTTTATTTTGCTACTTTACTCTCTTCTCTCCTCCTGAAGATAATTTGTGATTGAAAAATCAGAATTATGTTTTGTGGAGGCTCTAGCTCTTTTGACCTATTTTTCCTTTTAGGATTACATTCTCCAAGCTTTCAAATTCTTATCTTACTACAGTCTAGACTTATATCAAGCCATCAAGCTCAACTTATTCCTTGATGGTTATTATAAACCTTAATCCTAAAATTCCTATCACTTTTGCTTCACTAACCAATTCTTTTTTGGTCTTAAGTCCCTAAGTGTTGCCTTGACCTTCTTGGTGCCCAAATTATGAAGATCTGTCATACAATTTGTTTGAACTAAATACTAAATAAGAAACAAGAACTAACTGAGGTCCTCATCACAACTGTGTCTATCTTGTGACCTGTCCCAATAGCGCATTTTAGAATTTGCTCAGGAATATTGCAGTATTATTATAATACTTTCCATTTCTTTCCTCCTGCAAGTTTCTACCAAAATGTTTATCTTCATTAATTTACTTCTACTGCACTACCCTCCTACCTACCTAGTGAGTCTTTTTTTTTTAATAGGGTAACTCTTCTTATTGTTACATCTGAATTATAGGCTTATTCTAGCAACTATCAATAATACCTACATGACCATGGTAATTGTCTTACATTATACATTTAAGCTTGATGTTCATTTTGTTTCAGTCTTGTTGGTTTTGGGAGCTCTGTACATAGCTGCACGACTGTGTTAACATCAGTAATTGTAAGTGACATTTCTGACCTTTAAAATTGTTTTCTCATGGTAATTGTTGGACATCTTCTCTCCAGTTAGATTTTTCTGGCAGGCTGATGGGAGAGACATGTTGGACAGAATAGAACTTTCAGCATTTCTCAATAACACTCAGAAATGATTTACTATTTTGTGTGCAGCGGTAACCATTCATGATGTATAAGCCCATTTGAGAGACCTCTTTTAAGAAGAGTGGTAGAAAATATGAGGAAGAAAAAGTGAGAAAGTGTGCTAACCTTATACCCAGTTGGAAATTTGACAAGCTTTCCACACATTAAAATGACTAAATTTTCCCCTCGTAGATCACAGTTTCGAGACATCATCAGACTGAGACTTGAATCGTACAAAGACCATAATGAATGTATTTGGAGAGAACTGAAAAATAAAAAGAATGAAATGTGGTATTATTTGAATATTTCTAGATAATAATACACAATTTGCTTTTGTTATCATAGATCATTTCTATTAGATTGGTTCTGTAGCTACAGATGACCATTAATTATTATTTAATTTCTAGAGAGCATGCAAATCCAATTCATTTAAGCAAGTGAAATGTGGATTATCCATGATAACTCATTAATTCGATATTCTAATTTATGATTTTGAAAATCATGACAAATAGGTGTGTTATCTCAACAGATTTTTCTTCTTTGTGAATCTACTTGTTGTGATGATTCAAATGGTAGTGCTCACGTGGACAGAATGTTTGCTTTCATTATTTCAATGTTATTGATTTTGTTTTGCATAGTGATTTTGATCTTTTTACTTATTAGTTTTAGAATATTGGTTCATTTGCAGTGCTACTTAGGAAATTGAATGAAGAAGAGGGTTTGTAAACCTACAAAGTCTTGCGTCCAAATATTTAGTGGTTAAGTGGTTTTCCTGACCACTGCCATCCATGCTGTAATTGTGCTTTTCTTATTCCAATATTTTTTCCTTGTTAACTATGGTTGAGTTGAGATATTGACTTCCTTATTTGGGAGGAATAAGAGAATGTTATAGTACTGGAGATGAAATTGAAACAAGGTTATTTTAGCTGTAGAATTTATAGTGTGAATAATAGTTACCCCTTATCTGCGGTTGTCCTTCCAGGGTTTCAGATACCCATAGTCAACTGCAGTCTGAAAAGTGTTAAATGAAAAGGTCCAGAAATAAACAATTCTTAAGTTTTAAATTATGTGTCATTTTGAGTAGTGTGATGAAATCTCACGCTGTTCTACTCTGTTCTGTCCCGGACATGATTCATCCCTTCTTCTAGTATATTCACACTGTATATGGGAGTGTCTAGGTTGTCAGATGACTATTGTGGTATCACAGTGCTTGTGTTCAAGTAATCATTATTTAACTTAATAATGGCCCCAGTGGGTAAGAATAGTGATGCTGGCAATATGGCTGTGCCAAAGAGAAGCTGTAAAGTGCTTCCTTTAAGAGAAAAGATGAAAGTTCTTGACTTAAGGAGAGAAAAAAATTGTATGCTGAAGTTACTAAGATCTATGGTAAGAATGAATCTTTTATCTGTGAAATTGCGAAGAAGAAAAAAGAAATTCATGCTAGTTTTGCTGTCACACCTCAAACTGCAAAAGATATAACCACAGTGCATGATAAGTACTTAGTTAAAATGGGAAAGATGGGTTGAAGGCATGAACAGAAAACATGTTCTGATTGATGGCAACATGTTGTGCTAGAAAGCACTGAAACTATATAAAGTCTTCAGGATCCCCTGAAACGAGTGACCCCAAACCATTTACTGCAAGTAAGGGATGGTTACACAGATTCAGGAATAGGTTTAGATGAAAAATATAAATATTACTGAAGAGGCTGCATCTGCCAGTGAAGAAGCTGTTGCCATATTTCTGGCAGAGTTGAAGAAGATGATTACAGAGAAAGAATATCATCTAAAGCAAGCCTTCAATTGTGATGAAACCAGGCTCTTCTGGAAGAAGATACCCAATAGAACCTACTTTTATAAAAGTGCAAAGGAAGCATCAGGACAAAAAACATGGAAGGATAGATTAACTCTGGTACATATGCTCTGCTACAGGGCATATGATAAAGCCAGGTGTAGTGTACAGAGTGAAGAACCCATCTGCTCTCAAAAACAAAAACAAAAATTATTTGCTCATGGTCTGGCAACACAATCAGAAAGCGTGGGTAACAGCCATCTTGTTTATGGAATGGTTCCACCAATGCATCACAAGAGGAAAGGCGAGTACACAGTACAGTACAATAAGATATTTTGAGGGGGGGCGGGGGGAGAAGAGAGAGAGAGAGAGAGCAAGCACATTCACATAACTTTTTTAAAACAATATATTGTTCTATTTTATTAGTAATATTGTTATTAATCTCTTACCATGCTTAATTCATAATTTAAATTTTCTCATAGGTATGCATCCATAGGAAAAACATAGTATGTATAGAAAAGAACACAATACATATAGGGTTTGGTAATATATTCCATTACATGCATCCATGGGGTTAGGGGATTGTGTCTTAGAACATATCTCCTGTGAATAAGGGAGGACTACTGTATTTCCACAGGATTATAGGCAGGTCAAGAGGTGATCTGTTATAAAAACTGCATAGGATTGGTAGTTCTACCCAGAGATAGTGTTAATCAATTTTTTCTGAGTCATTGTTATATAAAACCCAGAGTTTGTGTATTTAAAGCTTAGGGGGAAAAAAAAAAAGGAAAAAATAGGCATAACGAAGGCTAAAAGACTATTGTGCATATCAGAAATCAAAGGTAAATTTAGACTAGAACAAACATACTATAAAGCTCTTTTAAAAAAAATAGTTGTAAAATAAATACCATTTTCTCAGATTTCTTGCTTTTGGATATTTCGGTTTAATAAAGCTACATTGAAATTTCTGGTGAGATTCAGTTTGCATGGCCAAGATCATGAGCACTCTTCAGGCTGGCATGGGAAAGGACTTCCATCTACTTCCCAGGTTTTGTTTATCTCTTAAAGAATCATATTCCAGTGACCTTTTGAACACTAGAATTTCTCTAGTTCACCTGTGCTATGGTTTCTAATATTTTAACAGCACCTGCTTCATCCACTAAGGAGAATGGATGAAAATCTTTGGTAGGAGGTGAGCTGTGTAGTGTTTTTACCTGTAAAAGCATGGCAAAGTCTTCTGATGAGATTAAAGAGAAATACCCCAAAACAAACAAACAAAAACAACAACTACAACCCCCCGCCCCCCCCAAAACCAAACAAACCCAGAAAATCCCACACAATTGCTGCTGAGCTTTTCCTGCAGATGGCACTGGTGTTACTTAGATAAAGAACATCTTTGTGCTTAGCAGCTTTTAGTTCATTGTGCACATTGGAAAGGCTCATACGTACTAGGAAACTAAGTAGATGTCTTGCAGTAAGTAGTTACTTATCTGTGCATGATTGAATCCCAGCATGGTTCGACCAGTCCTTTTGGAGGTCTGCTTTTCAATTAATGCATTCACATGGACAATAAAATCTGATGGAATACTTTTTTTGACCAGGGAAGAGGCCTACTACCAAAATCATATTACAAAGCTCCAGGCTTATTCTCTCACTTCTATCTGCATGAAAAATCCAGCCTAGTCTGAAATCACGTAAATGTCACAGGAGTTTAGAGGAGGGTATTGTGATTTTTTTAAAGTAAAAAATCCTAGGAGATTTATTCTGATAATCTTAAAAGCAAATTCAACACTTACTTGAATAGTTATTTGAGGTAATGCATTATACTAGATTGTTATGGAGGGTTCGAAGATTACAAACTAAAAATAAACATAATCTCCATCCTCTCAGATCTCTCAAGCTAATTGCAAAAATAGATATATGCATAAATATGTGAGATACAAGTGTCTTAATCCATTCTGGCTGTTATAACAAAGTACCACTGACTGGGTAGCTTATAGACAACAGAAATTTATTTCTCACAATTCTGAAGGGTGGAAATCTGAAATCAGAGTGTCAGCATGGTAAGGTGAGGACTTTTCTGAGTCGCAGACTTCTGATTGTATCTTCACATGGTGGAAGGGGCCAGGGATCTCTCTGAAGCCTCATACAAGTTAGTTTCATAGTGATAGACAGATTACCAGTAAGAAGTTATTGGAGTAAGGGAGGAGAAATGGGTGGGTTTGAGATGGACTGTGAAAGGAGGGCCTGCCTTCAACTGAATATGAAGTGGAGAAGAGACACAATAGAATTCTCAATAAGGGAAATGTATGAGCAAAGCAGCATATAGAGAGTGTTTTTTTTTTTTTTAAATTTAATGATTTATTTAGGGACCAATATATTTTATGCTGTTGGGTGCTCTAAAACATGACTGTATACCACTTGTGTCTTAGTCAGTTTGGGCTTCTATAACAAATATGCCATAGCGTGAGTGGCTTAAACAACAAACATTTATTTCTCACAGTTTTGGAGACTGGCAAGTCCATGATCAATGTGTCATCAGATCCATTGTCTAGTGAGAATCTGCTTCCTGGTTTGCAGAAGACTGTCTTCTCATTGTATCCTTTACATGGTGGAGACAGAGCAGTGAAAGAGGAAGCAAGCTCTCCCATATTTCTTCTTATAAGGGTACTAATTCCATTCATGAGGGCTTACTCTCGTAAACTAATTACCTCCCAAAGGCCCTACATCCTACCATTACATTGGGGAATTAGGTTTCAGTATACAGTAGTTCTCCATTTGTCCACAAGGGATATTTTCCAAGATCCCCAGTGGATGCCTGAAACCACAAATAGTACTGAACCCTATACGTATTATGTTTTTTCCTATACATACATACCAATGATAAAGTTTAACTTATAAATTAGGCACAATAAGAGATTAACAGCAATAACTAATAATAAAATAGAACAATTATAACAATAAAATAAGAGTTACTTGAATAGAAGCACTACAATACCACATTAGTTGATCTAATAACCAAGATGGCTACTGAGTGACTCAGGGGCAGGTAACATATACAGCATGAATACTCTGGACGAAGGGATGATTCACGTCCTGGGCCGGATGGAGAGGAGAGTTCAAAATTTCATCACACTACTCAGCATGGTGCATAATTTAAAACTTATGAGTTGTTTATTTCTGAAATTTTCCATTTAATATTTTTGGACCACAGTCGATTGTGGGTAACTAAAACCATAAGAAAATGAAACCACAGTTGAGGGGAATGACTATATGACTTTTGAGGGAACACAATATTTAGTCCATAGAGACTTCCTAATTCTGTGCTCTTGGGTTATCTAACCTCTCTGTGCCTTTGTTTCCTCATTATTAAATGGGGGTGATAAGAGTACTTACCTCGAAGGGTTTCTGAGGGTATTAAATGAGCTAACATAGATATAGTATCTGGCTATAGGAATAAATTTTATTGTAATTAAAAAATAAGTGTTAGATGTTATTATTCATGTTTGTATTTTATGTCAACCATTCTATAAGGAGAAACCTAATTCTATCAGGAGACTAAGAATTAAGTATCCTCACAATTTTATACATAAAATTTAGGCTTAGGAAAATTAATTAACTTGCTAAAGATGATACAGGCTACATTTTAAAAATTGAAGTATAATTGACAGTTAAAATTGTATATTTTTAAGGTATACAATTTGATGATTTGATATACATATACATTGTGAAATAATCACTGTAATTAAGTTAATTAGCACGTCCATTGATAAAGGCTACATTTAAATCCAGGCCAAACTTATACCACTTATCCTTTTTTTCTGCTTTGCAATTTACTTGTTAATAATTAAGTTGATTGTAATCAGTCTGTGTGGTGCGTGGGTGGCAAGGAACTACAGTAGGATTTAAGGATGATGGGGACTCAGAGTGGAAGGCTTCTAAAGCATGGCCGAGGGTTAAACTTTGTTATACAATGGAAAATAATTTAGGAGCTATTATGGATATTGCTTGTCTCCCCTGGCAAAGAATGATAGGTAGTTGGAATCTGTAAAGTTAACTAATAGGTGTAGTTGAAGGCTAATTCAAGAAAATGTTATTCAAATATTAAATGTTCTGCCAACCATTTCTTTATGGGTTCTGATGTAGGGGAATGTTCTTAAGGTATCAGGCTGGGTGATTTAGGGAGATAGGTAAAATATCTAGACATGGGAGAATATTTGACTTTTAGATAGAGGTTGAGGAAAAAGGTTAATTTGAGTTGTTAGGGGAGAACCAAGAAATAGTCTGAGTGCCATGGATTTAAGTAATGGGAAAGTTTCAGGAAAAAACAAATTGTGGACTGCTCTAGAGTGATTGAGCAAGGCAAAGGCTCAGAGGAAATGATTGGACTTCCTGGCTGAGATGGACATCTGTGACAATTGAGAGAACATATTTAATCCAATGTTGGGATGTCAAACTGATGAGTAAAGGGAGATTGAGAAAAATGAATGGAGACAAGTTTAGATTAGTCTGACAAGAACAAAAAGTTTGGAGATGACAGAAAGATAGTTGTAATTTAAAGAGGGAAGTATTATCACTGAGGTGTTTCTTTTAGTATTAGTATAGAGGAGAGAGCATGGTAATAGTTCAAGGGACCACAGTAACAAAAGAGACTAAAAAGAAAAAGCTGAAGAAAGATAGGAAACAGCAATGCAATATTTTTGGATGGGCATGAACATGATGGCCAAGAGAACATCAGGGGGTGTATCAGCAATGTCAAGTGCAAAAATCAAATAAGATGTCAATGGAGACATGAGAACAGAAGCTGAATGTGGAGCTTCTTTTGGGGAGCTTTGAGGTATGTGGTTATGAAGAGAAGGAGAAAAGAGAGGCCCCAGAGGTGGTGGTTTGTTTTGTTTTTAAACATGGGAGTGTATTTATAGTCTTTGAGGAAGATGTCAATAAAGCTGAAGCCAGAGAAAGAGAAGTGATAAACTGAGGCCAGGGAGGCTATAATAGAGAATCTGATCAAGAGCTGAAAGGGATTACTCATCCAATGCAATGAAGATTAGAGAGAAGAGGGACTTGGATATGTTTCTGCGTAAGGGTAAAAAGTTGAAAGAACTTTATTTGCTTCACAGAGAAAAATAGAGTGAGTAGGGGCTATTAAAAACATTCCGAATTCTCATATGTGACTCATAAAGCCAGTATCCTACTTTTCATCTCCTGCCCTTCACATGAGACCCAGCATTATTTAGAGCTCTTCCCAAAATGCTATTCATATTCTGTGTCTTTGCATATGAAGCTCCCTCTCTTAAAATTCTTTCTTCAGATACCTCTGCTGTTCAAGTAGAGTTTATGTCCTTCTTATGGTCCTCTGTCTCTTTAGCTCTAGAGTGCCCTCCCAAATAGACTTCATTAGATTGAGAGCACCTTAAGAACAGAGACCATTTTTTCAGTTACCTTTTTATTTCTAGCTACTAGTACACAGTAGTTGCTCAATAAATATTTGTCGAATTTAATTTCTTTATTTTACAGAATAATACTTCTCTGCATCTTTTAAATTTTTATAACAATTGGAGATTATTCCAGTTTATGTACTTTCCATTTATAAAGCTGAATTAGAGGCAGATTTGATTTTAAAACTGGTGGAAATAATATTCTACTGGCTAAATCACTCTCTTAAGTGCACACTTTCTTTGCTTGTTTGACTTGGTGTGTCTGCCATCTGTGTGCCGACCATGGGTCACTAAGCAGTGTTAAATCTCTCAAGGGCAGAATGTTTGTTTTAATTTCTAATCTACAGCATAAGTTTACCAAAACCATGCTTCATAGATAACTAACAAAATAGCTAATACATTTTATTAAACAAGTAGGCTTTTATTCTATTTATGGGTAGAGTGTCTTCTTGTAGAAGTTGTTTTACATCCCTTGTATCTTAGTTACTTACCTCTCTGTGAAATGACTTCCACAATTACAGTTCGGAATTAAGCAAGTTATATTTGATTAATACTTTTGCTCACAAAAGAAAAGCACCGTATACATAATTATTCGGCTAGAAGAAAAGTTCTTATTCATGTGCCACACTTTTCAGTGGAAAACTCTACATGGGAAACATAATCCACAACTATCTTTGTATGCGAAGTCCAATAATAAATAATATAACACGCTTTTACTCTTATTTAAGCGAACATGGATATGTTGCTCTGTTCCTTAAATGATCAGTTAGTTCTCTCTTCTTTATTTACCTCACTTTATATTTCCATCGCTGTTCTTCCATGGTTTGCTATACTTCTCATCTCAGTCCAAGATATTACTCCCTGATATTTGTTTTTCTTTCTTCAGCTGACAGGGTTTTTCACCACCTGGAGCGCAAACACTGTCAGCGTGTATTGATGGCTTTCATATTATATGTTGACAGTGCTACTACTCAGGAGTGGAAATGTGGTTAAAAAAGACAGATATGACTGTCCACCTTTTACAGAGAATATTGCTGTGATAAGGAACATTTACAGGAGGCTTTTCTGTTTTAGCTCCCAAGGTAACTTTGGTGTGCACATCTTACTTTTCACTTTCCAAACATATATTATTGCTAACTTTCCGAATGCCTTGCTTGACATTGTATCCTAGGGTTTTGCTTCTGTGAGTTTTGCTTAGCATGCATGCAAAGAAATAGTGGTATTGCCATTCTCTATCTTATTTAGAATATTTATCCAGGGCCCAATGTATTGTTAATTTAATTTAAAATAATAAATTGAATACAAATGGAAATAGTGTGCTGTCATTTAAAAACATTTCCTAGAGCACCTTTCTTGAGATTGCTGTGACTATCAAAGGATATCATTATAAAAATATAATCTTGTACTATCCTATGTTGGAATGTGCTTGAGGAGGACAATAACCCCCTCTCCACTCCCCAAAAGGGCAGCCACATTGTATTTTAAGTCCTTCAGCAATAAAACAAAATTTCAATGTGTTTTTAATGTGATTTTCTATAAAGACTCATTTAATCAATTTCTTAGATTATGTATTAACATAATTACTGTTTTACTTAGACCATAGACATCATGAGCAAAGAAAGTAGAATAAATTGAGTAAAAATGAATGACGTAGGAAAAAATAACATAGAATTAGAGAGGAATAAACTTTTTGTTGAAATGATTATAAAGTAAGACACAAAACTCAGAATATTTAGTAGAAATTTTTAATTGGGCACTGTAAAGTCAAGACAAGCAGTACACTGGAAAATGTTTACAACCTCTTTATTTATTGCCTTTTTAATTTATTTTTTCAGTAAACATTCGTTGAGCACATAATATATGCCAGGTACTGTTTTAGGCCCTAGGGATCTAGCAGCAAAGAAAACGTTTAAAAAAAAAACAAAAACAAAAAAACAACTTTGCTATCACAGAGTTTACAGTGGATTAGCATTTAGAATAAAAAACTCCTTCAAACATAACAAAACAAAACAAAACAAAACAAAACAAAGCAAAAGCCCAATAGGAAAATGAACAAAGGAGATGAATAGGTAAATCAAATGGAAAATGCTAATGGCCAATGACCATTGCACCTCTTTTAAAACCTCAGTAATAACTTGAGGATACAAATTAAAATGAAGAGATAGCAAATTTTTTTCAAAAAATTGAGAACAAGTAGGAAAGGTTGACATATGCAGTGGTAGTGATGGTGCGGAGCAAAGGGTAGTTTCAAGCATTTTGGTGCTCAGGTACAATCCTTTTGGGAGACAATGTGGTATAAACTTCCACCCTTTAACTCCCCTTCTGAGTATATAAACTAAAAGTTTGTGTGTCTCCAAAATTCATATGTTGAAGCTCTAACTCCCAATGAGATGATATTTGGAGGTAATTAGGGTTAGATGAGCTCATGAGGGTGGGCCCTTTTAAGAAGAAACACCAGAGAATTTGCTGTTTCTGTCCCTGCCATGTGAGGACACAGTGAGAAGGTGGCTATCTGCAAGCCAAGAAGAGAGCTAGAACCTGACCATGCTGGCGCCCATATCTCAGACATCCAGCCTCCAGAACTGGGACAAAATAAATTTCTTTTATTTAAGCCACCATTCTATAGTATTTTGTTATGGTAGTCTGAGCTAACTAGTACAATATCTTAGAAAAAAATAGTGCATAGTCATGTTCATTTTTTGTAGCATTGTTTTTTAATGACAAAAATGGCAGATAGGTGAGGGAGGGATGAATAGATGGAACACAGAGGATTTTTATGACAGTAAAAATACTCTTTATGATACTGTAATGGTGGATATATGTAATGATACATTTGTTTATATCCATAGAATGTACAACATCTCGAGTAATCTAATGTAAACTTTGGCTTTTGTGTGATAATGATGTCTCAAGGTAGGTTCATCAATTGTAACACATGTACTACTCTGGAGCACGATGTTTATAGTGAGAAAGGCTATACATGTATTGGGGCAGTGAATATATGAGATATCTCTGTACCTTCTGCTCAGTTTTGCTGTGAACCTAAAACTGCTCTAAAAAATAAAGTCTTTAAGAAAATAGAAGAGAATAAAACAAAACAAAAAGTTTATATATACTTACATGATATTTATATATGTCAATATATATAAAGAGTTATGCTAACAGTGATTGCTCCTCTGGGAAGAAAAGGGATTGAATAAAAATCCAGGGGCACTTTACTATCACCTAAATTGTTTGAAATTCTATGCAAGAATCAATTAATTTAATAATTGTATAATTAAAGTTGTTCTAAATAAAGACAATTGCAGGAAGAAAGTCAATGAGCAGAAAAGATCAGCCACTGAAAGTATTATCGGAACTGAGTTCTCCAGAGTATAAGAACCTAGTGCCTAGTAGGTTTGTCTGAATACAGGTCCTATGTTGAAAAAGTGAGGGTAAAAAACGTAAAAACTGAACTGGAGTGTTTACATATGGTTTTAAGGTTTGATTACATTATGTGAATTAAGTTTTAAGCAAAAGCGTGAGATTATTGAACGTGTGTTTGCAGTTTTATCTATTGCACAGGATAGATTAGAAACACTAGAGACAAAAGAGTTAAGGCTTTGTGTGTGTGTGTGTGTGTGTGTGTGTGTGTGTATGACAATTTCAAGAAGAATAAAATCAACTTATAAATATACTGCAGGTGGTCCAACGGTAGAAATAACTTTGAGCATTCTTACACATTAATTTTCCCATCTTAGCTATTGCTGTTTTTTATATATACTTAAGGAAATTTCAAGACATTGAAATGGTTAGGAATTGCAAAAATTTTAATCTAGTTTTTATTTACACTTGTTTGGCTTTTTTCTATTCCCTTGACCTCAGATTCTTAGAAAACTATGAATCTACAAATTCTTAAGAAACCATATCAGATCAAAAAGACAGGTGACATCTACTTTAGTATCTATCTCAAGGTGTCTTTCTGATTTATTTAAATAAAAAGATGGATATTGAGAAAGTCATTGGTCACCACTGCCTTTTCCTCTACTGGTGATAGAGATAGAGTCAATCAACCTGAGTATCTGCCCAGGTCAGCAACCTGAAAGAGACTTTTGACATGGGAATGGATTTTAAGACATAGTTCTCTCTCCAAAATACATACTAATTTTAACCCTGGACTCCTCTTAGTGTTTTTAAGAAAGAAGGTTGATGTTCTTATCTGAGGCAAACTATCTATGTTCTCCTATGCAGTTTTTCATCACCAAGAGTTTTTAAGTCTATTTATCTCATAATTTTAACATAAAAACATACTTTCAATTGCATTCTCACCTCCTAGAGCATATTTGAAAAGTTAAAAGGGGGAAAAGAAATCTATCTTTTGCAGGACACAGCACACATTTGCAGCTACATACTTACAAGTTTTCAGAAGTGAAATTAAGATGGAGATGATAAATGAAAGTATTGTTCCCATGTTCCCTTTTGTTTTCAAGTCCAGTTAATTTCCCTTCTCCCTTCCACTATTAACCTCCTACCTCTAACAACAACAGTTCTGTTGTTCACACTATAATTGGACAGACATTTGTCCAGTGCCTACTAAATGCAAGTCCCAGAGCAAGAGAGCAGTCTTGTCTTAACTGTGGAAGGGCTCAGGTTAATAGAGAAGACCTAGAGGTAACCATGCTATTATATCCTGAGTTTTATAACAGAGGTATTTAAAGATTCTGCATGAGTTCAGAATAAAAGTAAAGACTCAAAACTCATGTGCAGAGAGGCCAATGAAGTCATCATCAAGGAGATGACACTCAGATGACCAAAGGAGGAGAGAGGTGAAAAGAAGAGGTTAAAGGTTATTCCAAGCAGTGTGCATGTGATATGTCAAGGTAGAGAACAGGAAAGCACTTATTATTTGGGGAAAGGAAAATTGTTCAGAGTGATTAAAAAGCAGAGTGAGTGGAAGGGAGATTTAGGGGCAAATTGGGGGTGAAAAAGGCTGGATGGTGTGCTGTATTGGTAGCAATGACCAGTCACTGTTCTCAACATTTTATATGTTCTCTAACATTTACTCCTCACGAAAAATCTGAGTCAAGTATTATTGCCCTGATTTTGCACAAAATAAATCTAAGCCCAGCTAAGATAAAAATAAAACCAAAAAAGATCTCAAATTTACATAGGCAGAAAGTAGCAGAGGTAGGATTTAAATTCTAGCAGGCTTTAAAGCCTGTGTTCTGATTTATAGAAGAGTGGACAGTAAATGAAAGTCTACATATGAAGAGACTTGTATGCAATGGGAATTTGAATTTATAATTCAAAGAAACATTTTAATCACTAAGAAAGGAATAATCTCTCGTATAGAAAGAGAAAGCAATGGTGTTTTCAGGATTGCTTTTGCTAATATTAGCGACATACAGATTTGCCTCAAGTTATGATGAGGCAGAAACAAAATATAATTAAATTGTTCTATGGTAACTGGATATAGTCATCTATACACAATTAAATATAATTTAAATTAAAAAAGCACCCTGAAAAAACCTGAAATACTAAAACTGACTGCATTATTTTCAGTACATTTCTGGCTCATCAATATTTAAGTGAATTAAGAAGAGACCAGCTTAAATACATCTGTAAAAGCACTGCTTTCATGATTATTTGGGGTTGATGTTGACACAGAATCTAAACAAACCCAGTATGACACAATGACTGTCTTAGCCAGGCTTTTCAGAGTTGGTGATAAATTAAAAATCTGTATAAATTTGAAGCAAATCTGTATAAATTTATTAGCATCAGATGGAGTCAGTACATCACTGCTTTATACATCCTGATTTTATCTAAAACAAAAGGCACACTGTAATCTGTTGTTCTACAGGAAATAAAGTATAAATCAAGAAGGGTCTCTATATTAGGCCCTAGGATGTCCTTGAACTACGTGTGCAGAAACTCAATTGATGAAAAAAGCACAATGACCTGTTATGTGGCAAATGCCCACATTTATCTCCCTTTTTTTAATTGAGTGAAATCATTAATAAACCAGACAGACTGATGCATTAACCTGCTCATATTATCCTTTATTGTAAAGTATGTGTGTGTGTTATAAAGGAAATCTCAATATGTAAATTAACTTGAAAAGCTTTTTT
This sequence comes from Pteropus alecto, assembly GCF_000325575.1. Classification (NCBI taxonomy): domain Eukaryota; kingdom Metazoa; phylum Chordata; class Mammalia; order Chiroptera; family Pteropodidae; genus Pteropus; species Pteropus alecto. The sequence goes on along the minus strand of NW_006442512.1, from coordinate 9,339,128 downwards.
TTTTCAAAATACAAAAATGAGAAAACAATTCTTTTCTGTCTGAATTCCATATTTAAAGGTGATGACTGTAAGTTGAGTGGACTCATTGAAGCTGATTCTTCTACTTTGAATTCTCATTCTTCCGCTTACTAGCTAGATGATTTGAACAAGTTAGTTAACAGCTTTGAGCATTGGTTTCCTCTACTGAAAAATGGAAATGAAACTCTCCTCCCTCTGGAACTGGTATGAAGATTATATGTGATAATGTATAAGGTACAGGTAGGTACTTGGTTCACAGAGGTTCCTCACTGCACTCCTTACTGAAGGGCACATATAAATTGTTTTGGTTTTCGCATTTGGTTGCTGCCAAAGTAGACAGTCCTTTTGAGAAATATATTTGTTAGTCTAAAAATAAATTGAAGGTGTGAATCTTAGATTTTATTTGAACATTCACATACGTTTTATAGTCACATTAGTTAATCATTAAAAAGTAAAATTTCCAATTCTTTTGGCTTCTTTCAAGCAAGTTCATGTCATCAAGAGAAATTAAAAAAAAAAAAATAACGGCAGGATGGGGTGGTCTACTCATGAAGAGACTCTTATCTGACACATAACTTATGAAAATGCTTTCTTTCATAAGTTTTAGATTCTTGACTAATTTTAGATTCTTGCTTCTAAGAAGACAGTTTAGTTCTAATTGCCAGTCTGCAGGATGAGCACAATCTCTTTGTCTCCCTTATGACAGGGCTGGTTTTGAAAGCAAACCAAAAGCCTTCAAAGATGCCCAGGATAACTCTGCCAAGAACTAGGCTGAGGGTCTTTTTTAATTTATTTTTTTTTCTTTTTCTTGCAGCTGACTTTAGACTCTGTAATTTATGGGTTGCCATGGAAATGAATCACATGTGTGAGTTCCCATGGCAAAAGTGCCAGCCTGTGAATGGTGAATATTCAAGGTGGCACCAGGCTCATCTACACTGAGAATAGTTCAGCTCTAAAATGTCCAAAAATCTTACTAGTCAGTTATAGCAAAGAGGGCATGGTTCCAGTGAATTAAAAAACAATTGCCTGTTGTTGACTATCCTGTAATCCATTACCTGCCTTTCTTTCTCTCATCTTCATGTATGTTTCTTCCTTAATTTCAAATGCATAAAAGAAGATACAAAACTGTTATTCTCTAGAGCATTTGAGATCTTGTTCCCCAGCATATGTAGTCAGTTTGGCTCAGATAAACTCTTATAAAAATTAAAAACAAACAAACAATTGCCTGATTCATTTCTCTACTGACTGGAATATGTCGTGCTAAGCCATAAAGAACAGGTTCTCCAGTGTGCATGTGTCATGATGTATATTTACATTTTGACCAGGACACATTGATTCCTTTTTGCAAATAATGAATGAGAGATTAATAAGAATACCGACTTGATATTGTAGTATTAATTAGTTTTACTCAGTCAAAAGTCACCTTTGGAATTTTTAAAGCAACTTTGAGATATAACTACTCCTAATATGCTGCTTTAGAAGCCAATGCTTGCTTAGTTTAGTTTAGTTGAGCTGTCAGCAGAAAATCTCACACTAATGGAAGGTTAATACATTAAAAACTATTGTCATCATCTTATGGGTTGTTTTATAGACTGCACAAAAAGGAGGTACTTAAGTTTTAGTTTTTAATGCATTTTTCTGATCCCTGTTCTGCTCACCCATATTCTTACCTCTTTCATTTATTAAAATAGATAACAGATAGTGGACTAGATGAAATCGAAATGGGAGTCGCAAAATGGTCTTCATTCTACAGATATACAATTTCAGTGGTCAAGACATCAGAAAAGTCATATTTATGTATAAATCAGTATTTTCATCTTGTTTTGGTACACTTTGCACTTGGATTCCCATGACATGACTAGTAAAATAGATTTATATAATGACTAAGAGGTTTTAGTTACAAAAAATAAGCAGAAATTTTCTGTTGTTTTGAATAGCTCAAAAATAAAATATTTAACTTACTACTGATATGTATGGTTGAAAATCTCATTACATTTCTGTCACAACTTACCACCTCTCCCAGGATTTATGAATCTAGCTAGTTATTTTCTACTCTACTCTAACTGCTTTGGATAACTATACTTATATGCCTTATATTTCACATATCATTTTCATAAGTACAACTTCTTTTAATTCACCACTCACCACTGTATTTGTGGTATGTGTATGTCTACCAATATGTTATTATTATTTAAATTTTACATATGAACAAAACTATTTCTTCCTTGTTTCTAGCTGCTTTTATCATAGAAGACCTAGATATTTCATTTGAAGTTTACAGAATTTGCCTTAAGTAAATATTAGAGAAGCACTAAAATGAAAAAGGTAACATCACTAACCCTCAAAGATAACATCCCAAATCCTCCATATTAACAAGCAAAAACACTCTATTCTCCAGCTGCCCCACTACTTGGTATGTGTTGAAAAGGTGTCACCATGAACAATTCACAGGTTTTTGTCAGATTTACTTTGCTGATTCCATACATGAAGTCAAAGAGTGACTGGGTAGAATCCCAGCAGAGCAAGATAGAAAAACACACCATAAAACAAAAATCGAGAATGAAAAGAGGAGTAAAGGTGTGAACTCAAGGGAAAATGCTAAAATGAAACCAAAGGGAAATGTTGAAAAAGGAGAGAAGCACTACAGAAGGAGAAAAGAAGTAAAAGAAAATTGAACAGATTGCAGACAGAATCATTCTAGAGTTGAACATATCTCCAAAAATGTATTTGGGAATGCAATCATTTCTTTTTAATGATAGGCTATTATATTCTCAAGTGTTATGAAAAACACATGAGACTTGGTGTCAATTTTACTCTTGGCATTCAGTCTTCCTGTATAGATACAAAAGAAAAACATGGAGCTAAAAAAAAGGTAGAAGGCAGTTTTTACAGAAAGAGAAAAAGAAACAATGTATCAACATTATTGGCAAAAATATTTTAGGAATACTACTTTTCCAGTTGCTTTACATCTATGCTGTGAATTGCAGGCAACTTCTTGGCACTGTTGCCAAACACTGATTTGAAATCAAATGACTTGCATACTTTACTTTTCAATATTCTCTCATAGATTTGAAAAAGCTGTCTAATAAAATGGCCTGAGGATTGTAGAGTGGATTTTTCACCATAGAAGTTGTAAAATTTATTTATAGTGGTGACAATAAAGTCTCATAGTTTTGTAACTAGTAAAACATTCTTGTAAGCACAAAGTGCCAAAACCTTTGAGAACCTCAATAATTGTAAAATGCCAAACAGCCCAAGTGAGATTTTGAACTTCTTAGTTATTTTTATTACAGAAATTTTCTTTAGTTCTGGCATCAATGACTTCCCTCAACTGCACATTTGAATGAAGACAAGAATTTCAACTCTTACTAAGGAGGTGTTTTGTAGAAAGAGATTAATATAATGTACCTGTCCAGGATTTATTCCCTCTCAAACACATAATCAGCACAATTGAACTTTATTTATTATTTGATAAATAGAGATATTTAAGTAGACTTTTTAGTAACAAACCAACAATTAGAACAAATTCCCGTTTAAAGATGCAATAAGGTTGAATAAGTTGTAAACACATGAAAAATCATCTAGAGACTCCAGTACTAAGTTTGTTTCTGTGATTCTTAAGTTCTGGCACTACTAGACAACTAGAAATTTTTTAGTAGTAAGTATGCAGCTTGTGCCACATAATGTTTTTAGCTAGATTGTACTCAGAAGAACTAAAATTAGGGCTAAGAGTCATCAAATTTATCCAATTTTTATATTATTTTCTCTTCCAGGTAGAAAATGCATTAATATGTAACTTGCTCTCTCCGAAATATTTCCTTCCAAGTCCATTCCAAGTTTCTAAAATGGCAATGTAAGTCATTAAAAAAATGAAAATTTCTATTATTGTTACTTGTGATAATAATAAATAAATGACACATTTTCCAACCAATATTTTTAATTTTACTGCAGTCTTTTAAGAAATATGATTCTTCTAAATGTGACAAAATTTACTTAAAGAAGCAACCATCTCTCAAATATTGTTTTCTAAAAATATTAATGATGAGCTCATCAGTTCTGAACCAAAATAAAATACATCTAATTTTAGTACATTTAACTAAATTCATACAAAAACCTAATAAAACCTATCTTCAGAAAAGTCTTTATTTATATTTATTAAAATCATTTATATTTATTGTATATTTATATTTATTACATCAATTTTATATTTATTATATTTGAAATATTTATATTATATTAATTTTATATTATATATTTTATTATCTATATCTATATAATCTATATCTATTAGATTCACACACATATACATATATGTAGGTAATCAAGATTTAGTACTAAAATTAAATGTCTCTCCAAATTTCAATTTGAAGATTCTGTTTGATCTTTGTACTTCTTTCCCTTATCTAAATATTCTAAATATTGTCTCAAAAGGACTGTAAGTACAATTTAAAGTGTGTGTCTTGAATTATCACTGTCCCTTTGCAAAATATATTCTAAGATCCAAACATATTTTTACTGAAAAGAAAGAGGTTTTAATTCTTTTTTCACTTTAGGATCAATAAATTTTATTTTTTATTATTCAGAGAACTAAACTGACATAAGTAGACTTT
>NW_006442512.1:9332994-9334470 GCF_000325575.1 Pteropus alecto | reverse complement strand
ATTTGGCTTCTTAAAAAATCATAATGCTAATTTAAAGAATAAATATATGGGTTTGACTGTTTCCTAAGTAATACAAATCAGATTGCCCTGCCTTCCATTTTATACTGTAGCCTATTGAATTCTCTCTTGAAAGATCAATTTAAGCTTTGTATAAATGATTAATTGAATAATGTAGACTATACTCAAAAAAAGTCTTAAAGTTTATTTTTAAAATACTGCAAACTACAAATAAATATCTCTCATGAAAATAGACGGAAAATCCTCAAGAAAAATATTAATAAATCAAATCCAACAATGTACAAATGGAATTATATATCATGACCAAGTGAGATTTATTCCAGATGTGCCAAGCTGGTTCTATATTTGAAAATTAATCAATTAAATCATCATATAAATGACACAACAAAAGCATTTGACAAATCCAACACAACACCCATTCATCATAAAAATTCTCAGCACACTAAGAATTGAGGGGAAATTTCTCAACATTATAAAAAGGTCTACACAAGATATACAATAAAACATCATAATTGTAAATGAGAGACTGGTTACTTCCTCTTTAATATCAGGAACAAGGCAAAGATGTTTTCTCTCACCACTGTTATTCAACATCTTACTGAACGTCTTACCTAGTGCAATAAGATAAGAAAAAGAAATGAAAGGTGTACAGATCGGAAAAGAAGACATATAACATCTTTATTCACAGATGATATAATTTTCTATGTAGAAAATCCCACTGTCTACCAAGAACTAAGTACAGGAAGATGGTAGTATTCAAGGTTACTATTATTACTTTGAAAAACAATTTACCTATTAAAACACTTAAGAGTATAAAAAATAAAATTATTTTATCTTCATTTATTCTTTTTCTGAGACTTTCCTTTTTATAAAAAAAATGTAGTTTTGAGTTGCTAACATGCATTTTCCTTCTCTCTGAAGAGCTTTTAACATTTCTTTTAGGGTAGATCTGCTGGTTATAAACTCCTTCAGTTTTTGTTTGAGAAAGTCTTTATTTCTTCCTCACTGTTGAATGGGTTCAAATTGTTCTTTTTTCTGCCTTATAATTTTTGTTGAAATCTGGGCATGATACATTGTGCAATAGGAACTGAGGTAAATAGTGTGAGGTTTTACCTTAATTTGGCTAGCAGTTGGACTGTTCAAAGCTTGCACTGATTGTAGGTTTCAGAGGTTTCAAATTACTCTGGTGTTTAATAATGAAAAACAAAAAACCTTCCCTCTAAGATTAGGAATCAAGTAAGGCTGTCTGCTATCGCCACTTTATTCAATATAACATTGGAGGTCCTAGCAAGTGCAATTAGGCAAGAGAAAAATATAAAAGGCATCCAAATAGGAAACGAAGAAGTCAAACTTTCACTCTTGGTGGATGACATGATCCTCTATATAGAAAACCCTAAAGACTCCACAAGAACACTACTAGTAACAATAAGCAAATACAGTAAAGTCTCTGGATACAAA
>NW_006442512.1:9304590-9331589 GCF_000325575.1 Pteropus alecto | reverse complement strand
AATATTACTCAGCCATAAGAAGAGATGAAATACTGCCATTTGCGACAACATGGATGGACCTTGAGGCAATCATGCTAAGTGAAATAAGCCAGACAGAAAAGGTTGAAAATCACATGATATCACATATGTGGCATATGAACCTAAAAGCAACAAATGAACAGGACAAACAGAGACTCATGGACATGGACAATGGGCCAGTGGTTACCAGAAGGGAGTGGGTAGCGGGAAGAGGGAAAATAAAAAAATAGAATGTTAAAAAAATTTATGTAGATATAGTATGAAAAAAATAAACTGTGTTTAAAAAAATAAATAATATAGAAATTAAAAAAAAAATTCCTAGTGTCCTTGTTTTTGTCTCTTCTTTTGTCTTTTGGCTCCCTTAAGATTTCTTTTCTAAACAGTTTGAATATTGCAGTATTTTGAATTCTAATCCACTATTACTATACTATTATGTGGTGGTAAGGACCTGTGGAGAAGCATTCTATTATCTGATGATCAAGTTTTAGTCTTCTGGTGTGCCTATGTCCCTGGGGTGACCTTCACAGATTTTTTTTTACATTAATTTCTCCCTCATTTAGGTGATATAGGTAGGGTAGAGGGGCTAGAGTTGTGTATTGACCCTCTGCTTATGTAAATAAGACTCTAGTAATAAATTTTCCCTGGAAAGTAGGACCTTGTTATAGTGTATTTCAAAATAAACACTCCATCCTGCCCTCCTCCCCCAAAAATACACAAGGTGATTTTTCTTGGCCCCTACTGTGAGAACCTGGGGGACATTTCTGAAAATAAAATGCATAAATGGTAGGGGCAAGATACGAGGTTAATAGACAAAAATCAATTTCTTTCCTACATACTAGCAACAAACAATGAGTTGAAACGTTAAAGAAGTACAAGTTAGTAGTTGATAGAATGTCAGGGGGATAGGGAGCACAGCAAAGGAAATGCAGTTAGCATTAATGCACTATCTAGGTGGAGAGCAAGAGGAGAGAAAAAGCAATTAAGGGGATCATTTTATAAACTATATAAATGTCTAACCAATGTACTGTATACTTGAAACAAATAAAATAAAAAACAAAATTTCCAAAAAAAACCCCAAAACCAATTGGAATTTGAAACATAGAAAATACTGTTTATAATGTACTAAAATGTACTTAGATGTGTATCTAACAAAACATGTATAAGATGTATACTCAGAAAATTAAAACTGATGAAAGAAATCAAAGAAAATTCAAATAGATATTCTAAGTTCATGGATGGAAGACTCAATATTGTTAATACATCAATTCTTTCCAACTTGATCTATAGATTCGAAGTTAGTATACACACATATATTTTCTTATTCCTTTAGCTGAGAGAGCCTAGAAACACTGACATACCAGTAGCAACTAGCACACTTAGCACCTAGATCTTGGTTTCTAATACCATTGTACAATAAAGCAACTAAAGCTTCTTAAAGAAATGGCTGATTTTAGTACTGGAGAGGAAAATAAACAAAATGAGTCTGGAAAATCTTATAATGCTAAAAAGTAAGAAAATGCTACCCCCTCTCCAAAAACAAAACAAAACTAAACTAAACAACAAACAAACAAAAAGACAACCTCATAGTGATGGAGTATTTCAAAAGGAGAAAGGAGTTAACTAAGAGAACCTTCAATTGCCAAAGCTAGAACAACTTGAGTAAAAAATAAAGTGGTATTGTATTATAATCTAAAGTATAAACTAAATGTCCGTGACTTTATACTAATATAAATAGAATAACTAAACAAAAGAATAGCCAAATCTCCCATGCAAAGAATTCAAAATGATTTATGTAGATACCTCACCTTCAAGGAGATGAAGCACAAATTCCCACTCTTTAAGCATGGGAGTGGATAGTGACTCCCTTCCAAAGAATACAATATGTAAAGAAGGAGACAGATTAACTTCGTAGTGGAGAAATCTGACAACTATTACCTTAGTACCGTGATCAAAGTTAACATCAACAATGATGTCATTCATGTTAATTATATGTACCTTTGATATGAGTTGATGACAAAGGCACTTTACCTGTTTTCTTTACAAAACTCAATCCCAGTTTAATCATGAGAAAAATATCAGACAAATCCCAATTGAGGGATATTCTATAAGATACATGACCAACACTTCTCAAAACTGTCAAGGTTATGATCAAAGTTAACATCAACAATGATGTCATTCATGTTAATTATATGTACCTTTGATATGAGTTGATGACAAAGGCACTTTACCTGTTTTCTTTACAAAACTCAATCCCAGTTTAATCATGAGAAAAATATCAGACAAATCCCAATTGAGGGATATTCTATAAGATACATGACCAACACTTCTCAAAACTGTCAAGAAAAAAAAAAAAAAAAAAAAAAAAACAATAAGGAAAATCTGAAAAACTGTTACAAGTTGAGAACAGCCTAAAGGAATATGACAACTAAATGTAATTTGGGGATACTGAATGGATTCCCAGAACAGAAAAAGGACATTAGATAAAACTAAGAAAATCAGAATAAGATGTAGACTTTAGTTAATAATAATGTATCAAGAGGGGTGACATCAGCAAGATAGCAGAAAAGGAAATCCTGGACTCTCCTCCCCTCCACAGACTCACCAGTTCACCAACACTGCATGGACTAATTCTCTCTGTGAGATATCCAGAAGCTACTTGAAAGATTTCTGAACCCCAGAGGAGGGTAAAACCAACCACATCGAAACCAATAAGAAAACTCAAGATAACCTCTCACTATAATCTCTACCACTAGAGCAATGCCAAATGATTACAAGGAAAACCTCAGTATCCAGCTTCTCCCTGGGAATGGAGAGTTGGATCATGCTTCCCATGTTCCAACTTTTCCAAGGATGTCTTCTGTCTCCCCTGTCTTAGAGCACTGACAGGACCTAGCATACTCTAGATGCCTTGTGGACAATGAGGACAAAGGTGATAGTCTGAACTAGCACATGAGCAGTTGCCGTAGTCTCTCCCCCTAACTCAGTGCAGAGCAACTGGGTGAGAAAGCCCCAGAATCCAGCTCTTCTCTGTGGAAGGAAAGAGTTAAATATCGTGTCCAAAGTACCAGCTTGGTTCTGTCTCTTTGATGTCTAACCTCAGCTTTCAGTGTTTCTTAACATTCTGCCCTCTGAGTGTTCTGCCCCAGCTGCCACAGTGGAAGGAAATTCTAAACTCTTTCCTATAACTGGAGAAATATTTTCTTGATTGAGATCCAAAAGGAAAACTGCTTCTCAGTCTACTTCCCACCCCAGCCAACTGACATCAGTGCTCCTTAGTCATGTCCCTGATACACTTTACAACTTAAAACTTTTGACTTCCCTAATCAAAAGTATTTGAACACAGATTTCTAAGATATCAAATGCTAATAAGAATCGTTAAATACCCAGTAATGATTTTCTTTGCTTGATCAGAGATCTCTGCAGGAAAAAGATCGGCAATTCAGTAGGTGGCGTTTTTCCCACTGAGCCAGAACTAAAGCAAAACCCCAGGAATTCAACCCACCATGGAACAGTGGGTTTCTCTTCCCACTGAGAAATGGGACAAAGGAGGTATTTATTTATGGTATTAAAAATATTTTTTTGAAGTGCTCAGGTGTGCTGGTTAAAATTTAGTTTGGATAATTACATTCTTTTCACAGAAATTCCACCTATAATTATAACTGCCAACTCTAATTTCACCAACAATTTGAATTCTAAATAGACTCTTTTTGACATACATTGTTCTGAGTTCCACTTTGCAATGGCTGGCCAACTGCCCCCTTTCTCCCTGTACCTAACTGGGATTAAGTAACACAGGAAATTATTTATGGGTGTAATTAAGCGATTTGAAATGAATGGCACTATATTAAAGTGATGTAGCACTCACTAAAACATAATCTGATTATATAAACTCTTATAGATTTTGGAATTCCTCTGATGATGAATATCTTTTGGATTTTTCATTGGTGGTATCCTACAAAGCTAGAACTTGATGTGTGATATTCTTTTGCTTTTTAAAAAATATCCTTGTTTTATAATTCTTCTTTTAAATATAAGAGTGTGTCACCTGCATATGAAAACATATTCATGCTATTGGTATTCACTTCATATAGCATGACATAATGTAGTTGAAAGATAAAGCATTCTACATGGAAAGCACAGTGTACTTCATTGACACATATATCAAACCCCTTCCTTGAAGTGAGAAATATATGAAACAAAGTTTCTTTTTTTCTCAAGCAACTTATGATTTTAAAATTGAGAGAAACAAAAGTAACAAGAATTTTCCTTAAACCTAATATTCATAAGAGGTAAGTTATATTTTAAGATGAAAGTAATTTTGAGAACTAATCTTGTTACTATCCTTCTATTTCCTCTATTCTTCCATCTTTTCACACCACCATTATTATTCCCCAATTTCAGAGAAACGCATCCTTAGTTTCTTAGCATTCTTCCTACTAGTCCCTTTTGCATTATTGCTTTGTGTTTTCCTTTCCCTATCTTTCAGCCTCCTCGAATAATTGAGTATTTATAATGAATTTCGACTTTTCCTTAAGGCCTATATAATGCATAATAATCAATATTCAGATAAACTAAACTAAATCTCTTTGTAACACTGAGAATTTTAAAAAGTACAAAGCATGAGTCATTTAATAAATAATTACTGTGCACTCATTAGAAGACGACATTTGGAAATATTAGATAAAATGATCATTACTTTTATTTTACCAAAACCAGAGCCTACGTTAAAGCCCAAATCCTCATAGAATGCCTAGATTAAAAGCCTGACCTATACATCTGCTCTTCTCATTTCTTATTTTGAATTTCAGTCATCTAATGCCAACTTCTTCAGATAGTTGGTTGCGATCAGCAACATCAACAGTATCAACTGGTATCTTTTCCTCAAAACATAAGTCAATCTTATTGTCAGTCTCCAGTTCCAACTTGTATTCTAATTATAGCAAGAAAGTAAACTTCAATTCCTCTCAGTATCCCTTTCCATATAGTTAGGGAGGAGAACAAGCATATATTAAGAAAAACATGTTACCTATATGGATGATGTAATGCAGAATGTTATAAGATTTTCTTGCCTCAAAGTAAAGGCAATAGGCAAGGACACAGAAATTATAAAATTTAAGTAACAAGAATCCGTATTTGAAAAATAGTCAGGAGGTTCTAACTAAAGTTGTCTTAGATCGGCAAATGGGACAATCATATAACTGTCTGATAAGATGTACTCTCATACATCTGAGAGGGCTGTTTAATACTTATGAACTGATGAGGACTCCCTTCCTGACCAAACTTTAGTTAGGCTCCTTTGAGCCATCTTCTCTATTAGGCCCTGTCCTAGGCTGGCTGAGCCCAGTTTTACCAAAGAATCATATTGCTCCCAGTTTCAGCAAGAATCTTGCTAAGCTAGTTTAGTTAGAATCTCTCACCCTTGCTACCCAATTATAATCCTCTTCTTCGCCCTTGATATCTAATTAAGTTCCTCTTAGTAATTTTCTATCCAATGACTTCCTCACTCTGCTCATTGGCTGTAAATCCCAGCTGCCCCTGCTATATTCAAGTTGAGTTCAATGTTTCTTTTCTATTGCAATAGTCATGACTAAAGACTTTCTTGCCTTTTTAACTACACTTGGTGTATTTTTTCTTTGACAGAATAAAAGGGTGAACTTGATCCAAATATCTTCCATCTTAGCTTACTGCAATATGAAACACTCACCCTTATAAACTGTTTCGAGTGGTAAATTTACAAAAAGCAAATATATAATGTAGGAAGGCCATGTATTAACATCCATTTGTCTCTACTAGGATATTTAATGGATGGGACCCATGATGGGTAAATTTTAATTAAGAAGAAGGATTATAGAAATCAATTATTGGATGAGGAGTTTATCTGATGAGAGTAGGTATCTACTTAAGACCACAATGGGGGATCCCCAGCATTTTCGCTCTATGGTAGAGAATAACTCACGTGTGAGGTACAAGGTGTAAAAGAGAAATAAAGAAGAGGCAAAAAGATAAGAGATCTTTGGGCATACGGGAGAAATAGCAAAGATAAAACTGAAGTAGATTCTGCTGTTCTTCAGGCTTGTATGCTCACTACAACATGAGTTCTAGCAAACACCTTACATGGCCCTAGAAAGGATAACATCACAAAGAATAGCTTACTGAGTTTTCCAGATGAAAGAGAATTTTAGTTATCTAAATTCCAACCCAGGAATTTTAGCTGAAAATGTTGCTTGTCTCTCTTAGGAAATATGTAGGCAGTGTGGAACCACATGACATTTTCAAATACTGTAAATTTTAACAAAAACTAGGCAAATATGCAAAGGTTTATTTTAAAAATAATTTATAAAACATTTAAACATGCTCATTTTTTGCATACCCTTATTATCAGTGGGATATGGCATTTTGATTGATTTTCGAGGATCAGTGAGTTATTTGCACTAAGCCACACATATTCTTTTTCCTTATCACTTTTAAGACCAAGAGCATAAAAAAAAAACAAAAACCCGGTTAACTGGTTTTCTAGGGCAACTTTTGACATAGAAGAAAAGCAAAGCTAACTGGCTTGTGAAGGCCTTGAACCTGAGACCTTGATCAAGTTTTGATCTACAACAAAACAAAAGCACTGAGAAAGACAGCTATTTCAATCATTCTCATCACAGACATGGCTTTGATCACATTTTACAGAATGCACACCACTCTCTAAAGATTATAGTATTATCTTGCCAGATTCACATTATAAACATGGAAAATGCCGGTCTCCAAAGCCATAGAAATAATGTTTTTTTTCCTACCTAGGAAATGATTATTCTCATTCTAATAAAACCTGAAGATTTTATTCATTTTTACTACAGTAGAATGTTCCTGAAAAAGATATGACTTTTAATACAGTTGTGTTGACTAGTGGATTTTTTCCCACTTAATTATAAGGACATGTGTCTATAGTACTTGGATTAAAAAATAATGATTTTCATAGATCATCGTGTCTGTTTAAATGTGAGTAATACTAACTCAGAATAGTAGAGGAAAAAAACTGACAAAAATAGTGCTAAACCCCTTTATAGAAATGCAAGTGGATAAAAATAATGAGAAAAAAGTGAACATTACCCCAAAATTCTAGCAGTATATTTGCTTTGGCAGAAATAGAACTTATCTTTATGCACTGAATTTTATCTTAGATTCTACAAGTATCTGCATCAGAATCAAAAGCTGCTTTCATGGCTCCTCGAATTAAATTCAAGGGATATTGTCCAAGTGCATCAAACTGGTCAAATGCTGCCAATTCCAACAAAGAATCTGATGAGATTCAGAACATTTGAAAGTAATTAAAACAGAACAGTAAACACCAAAGCTCTTCAACTTCCACAGCAGAACGCTGCTTCTCTGAATGTAAAGTGAACATAAAGGACAATTGTGTTGCATAGGGAAGTATGAATAGAGTCAGAAAGTCACCACTTAGTGCTCTTGTCCACCCAGCACTTCAGAGGTCACCCAATCAGAAATCACTCAGGATATCTTTTCAGCTCTGCAGGCATGTGGTTAACTACAGAGATTAAGACTGATACTGAAAAAAGCTAAAAGCTCATTGTTTTCTTAGCAAATGCCATTGTGTGAACACGATTATCATGTGAACCTTTCAACAAGAATGTTTTAGCCCATATGTAATATTCACACCAACTCAGCCTGATTCTCTTATGGACAAGTTCTTCTTCATCACTCCACAAATTCGACAGCCCAACCCAAACAGGAGCTTTTTTGGAGGATTGGCATCTTGTTCAAGTTCTCAGACCTATGAAACTGCTTTAACAGATTTTCAAGGATACTGATCTGCTCAGATTCGTCTGCTGGAACACGCACAACTTCTGTCTTTGCCATCTTTCTTCTGATATGTCTTTGCTTTATTTTTCCTGGGGTATCCCTTTCCCAAAAATATTCACTGTAAAAATGACTTTCGATAAATCCATTTCAGCACTTTTCCATCATTCCACAAAAGCCTATTCTTCCTAGCTCCAAAAATTAGGGTTTCATCTTCATCAAAAAGCCAAGCACTTTAACGCATGCCCCCTTTACCTTTGTTCTCTTGTATATATGTTGTTGTGGTTTAAAAACATTTTTGCCTCTCACTTAATTCATTTCCTTAAAATTAAAAATGACTGTGGAGAAAATTGTACAAAATAATTCTGACTGTAACCACCACTACCTAGTTTCTTCATTCTGATCTGACTCCTGAATGAATATACAGTACTGTTATCCCTTATTTAACATTTTTAAGTGTTAAATTTGGTTTGAAATTTAACACTTAGAAGTGCCACCTAAAACATAACAATAATGTTGACAGTTTTTTATTTTTTTAAGTTTAATTCAGGATAAGGCCTTTGTCTTCCCAGTATTCACTTAAGACAAATTTAAAATAAAGCTTCAGACATTTTCCTAACTTTTGATATGACATTGTTTTTATATGGCTACAGCCACAAAATAAGGAATGCTTTTAAAATGATTTTTTTATAATAGTTTGATAATATTGTGGATGCATATAGTCTATTGACTTGCAATTACAGAAAAGATATAGAGGAGCCATCTCAACTACATGCATACAAACACATACTACACACACATGAACACACACATATAGGCATACATATATCATATGTACTTATCATGTATGCATACATAATAAATAAAAAACTAGAAGGCAGTACATTATGTGCATGTGCTAGAAAGCACATGCATATAAGCACATATGCATTCCATTTGCACTGCTCAACTAAAAAGAATTTTCTTGTTCCTCAACTATTATTTATAGTCCTCAAGTGAAAAAAAAAAACAAAAAACCTAAATGTCAAACTTCTCTAGGAAAAGGAATGCTTGTGCACTGTTGGTGAGAATGCAACCACTTTGGAAAATAGTATGGAAGCCCCTCAAAAAATTAAAAATAAAACTACTACATAATTCAGTAATTCTACTGCTGGATATTTATCCTAAAGGAAACAAAAACACTTCCTTGAAGCAATATCTGCACCCTCATGTTTATTGTAGCATTATTTACAAGAGGCAAGATATGTTCATTGATGGATAAATGAATGTATAATATATACACATATATGTGCCATAAAAAAGGAAATTCTGCCATTTGTGACAACATGGATGCTCCTTGTTCCTTGAAGACATTAGTCAAGTGAAATAAATTAGACAGAGAAAGACAGCTACTGTATGATCTCACTTACATGTGGAATCTAAAAAAACTCAAACTCGCAGAAACAAAGAACAGATTGGTGGTTGCCAGAAGCAGGGATGGTGGGTGGGGGAAATGGGTGAAGGTGTTCAAAAGGTACAAACTTCTAATTTTATGACAAATAAATTCTGCGATTGTAATGTATAGCATAGTGACTACAGTTAACAATACTGTATTTTATATTTGGAAGTTACTTTTAAGAGTACGTTTTAAAAATTCTCATCATGAGAAAAAAACTTTTAAAAAATTTATGAAAAAAGATCACTTTGATTAGTTCATATTTTGAGGTCACTGATTGTTGGGCTGTTGATTGTACAGACTTTTCCTCTAAGTCATCCTGCTTGGCTGGAGAATTTGAGACACTAACAAAATACACACTGTAGAATGATAAAAACAAAACAGAATGAAACAAATTTCTCTATGCTATGTCTAAAATGCCATACTTTCCTTAAACTTGCCATGATCACCTACCACTGCCCATTTCAGATAATTAAATGTATTTTCTATTTCGAATTCTCAAAGCAATATGAATCTCAACTATCCATCTGTCACCCATCCACCTATTCATCTATCTCCTTTTGTATTCATCAAATCCATAATACTTTCTACTATGTTGCTGAAACTATATTAGGTACTTAGGAAAATATGCACAATCTCTGCTCTAAAGGAATTTATGGTAGGTAGGTTTGGAGATGGATAGTAATTTCATAAAAATTAAATGAATTTGTAATTACAAAATTTGGTATATTATTTTTGTTCCTCTGCTAGAATATAAGGAACATTAAGAGCAAGTGCTGTGCTTCCTTCATCTCTGTTGTTATAGTGTCTAAAATATTGTTTGTACCCCATTGCTATTTAGTTAAAGATTAAAATTTTACAAGGTTTCATATCTAATTCCAACCTAATTTTAACGACAATTTTTGTTTTAATTATCT
Source organism: Pteropus alecto (assembly GCF_000325575.1). Taxonomy (NCBI): domain Eukaryota; kingdom Metazoa; phylum Chordata; class Mammalia; order Chiroptera; family Pteropodidae; genus Pteropus; species Pteropus alecto. The sequence continues at coordinate 9,321,413 of NW_006442512.1, read as the reverse complement.
TTATTCTTCCAGGGCAGTTGCTCTGTGTGGAGTCGTTATGGAATTCTATTGGGTAGAAACTGCCTTGGTTTAATTTCATAATAATGTATAAAAGATTTCTGGTGAGTACTGTGGAAGTCAGGAAAAAACCCATCAACTATAGTTAAAGTTTCAAGCATTTATGTTTTCTGTGGAGATTAAGAGAAAATAAGTTTATTTCAGTGGAGAATACAAATACATAGAGAAGATTTCTCCAATCGTAAGTATACAACTTGATGATGAAATTTCTGCAAAGCAAACATCTGAAATGAACGCCCAGAAGAAATTGAACTGTAAATTCCTATACAAATACAAAATCATGTGATGATTTTGATCCTAGTTGGCAAAACTCACTTTATACAGCGACTATCACATTACCCTGTACAGATATTTAATATTTTATAAGGATGCTAAATATTTTAATACGATCTGCCTGGATTTCTTTTAGGTAAAGGGGCTGTGCTTATTTTCATGCTTATACTATCAAGTAAAGTAAAAATGTGCTTCTCATAGCAAATGCTTTTCCACAAATACATACCAGTTGAACACTCAAATTGACCCTGGAATCCTTGGCCCTCTTGGCCTTCTGTTGCTTCTACTTTGCCAACTCCTATGATTGAGTGAGCCTTATTCTCTGTTTCTGCTCTCAGAGCTTCTGACTGTTGCTGGATCCACTATAATTTTATGCCAGATGTTCACTGGTGCTGGGGAATCCTTTGTTTCATCTCTTGTTTTCTGGAAGTGGCAGTTCCAATTGTTTTGAATTCTGCTTCAGCTTTTAACTCATTTAGTAATAATTTGGTTTGTTATTTATTGAGAAGTGTGAATTCTTCTAATTTCTTATTTTGCTTGTCAATGTTAATGTTCCCCATAGACTTTTAATTCCCTAATTACTAAAAAATGTTCTTTACTCTATTCCAGTTCTTCTCAACTCTCTGCAGCATTTTACACTGTTATGCCTCTACTTGGTTATATAATTGGGTATAAAAAGAAATACCTCTCTCTTCTTTCTCTCTATTCTTTCTTGCATATTTCTCCTTCCTTGGCTTCCATCACAATTTACACATCTTGGTTTCTCTTCTAAGAATTGTTCTTATATATTCATATCTGAGTCATTGTCTCTCTTCTGAGCTTTGAAGGAATTGGCTTCTAACCACTTTAATACATAGTTGGTGCTTTGACAAGTACTTTTGGCTTAATTAATCCACTGAAGATTCTCACATTTTTCTCTTTCTCTCTTAATCTCCTCTCACATTACTTTATTTATTTATTCCACCTTCTTCTCTCATTATAACAATTCTCTTTCTCCTGGCAATTGTCCCAAGACCCATAAATAAGCTCGAGTCCTCTTTCTTGAACACAAATATGCAAGATAAACATGTATAAAATTTTTCAGTTGCAAAAGAAGAGAACCAATTTTGGTTAATTTAAACATAAAACATATTTACTTGTGAGTCTCCAAAAACTCAAATCAAGAGGAATCATAGAAAGCTAAGATCTGCTTGGAAGAGATTTATCTACACACACACACACACACACACACACATACACACACACACACACACACACAAAACCAAAATACATAAAGCAAGTAACATAAAATAACTTTTCTTCATACACATAAATATAAACTTATTTCCTACTCAGTACTCCACTTTCCATCCATTTGTAACATCAGAGTCTGGCTTATAATCAACTTTCCTTTAGTTCTGTTGTGATTCTGTTTTGAAATTCTGCAATGTGTAGAATAAGTTGCAAAGCTATGTACCTAAATAACTTTATATTAGTAACAGGGAAAAGAAAAAAGGGAAATTAAGTATATAGAATTATTTGCATAATTTTATATTATTAGTCATTAATAACTTACTTTGTTAATAATTGCATATTGATTATTTTGCTTTTATTAATTTATATATGCACACATATATATGCACATACATAAATATGTGAGTCACTGTTGAAGGAAGCAAACAATACATGTTTCAGTATTCATTTATGTTACTAGACATGAAGTTGCATATACTTTTGTGATTTCTTTCTACATTTCTCAAACGTTTTTCATGATTACCCTTCTAGAGTAATATGTTATGGCTTCTGGGTTTTGGTAGGAAGAAAAATCTCCAGGGGCTTCTACTTGGTTCTATCATAATAGCCTGTAGAAGACGTATAGCAGTGTAACAAGAGTATGGATTTAAACCAGAATCCCTAGAATCTAGCATCTGGCACTTACTAGTTTTATAACCTTGGGCAAGTTGCTTAACCCATTTGTGTCATGTTTTAGCTTCTTAATCTGTAAAATGGGGGTAATAGTACATTCGCTATGAAGATTAAATAAGTATATACATGTAAAGAATTTATAGCAATGCCTGACACATCGCAAATACTTAGTGATCATTAGTAGTAGTGGTAGCTACTGGGGGTTGGATAGCTAATGGGGGATAATAATACGGTGGATTAAGAATGTTGCTGGGCAATGACAGTATGGACTTAAGTAAGATTTCTTTGTTTCCCTCTATTCCCATGAGCTCCCATTCTGACAAGTGAACCACAGTGGTGACATGTGTTCCCATGAATTTGTGTTGACTCAAAGTAAATGTTAAATATCTGAATTTTATGAATATGTCCCCTTCCTCAGTGCACAGTAACCCTAGTAGAATGGCTGCAAGTTCAATCAGGAAAGGCCAGAAGAAAGATGACAGTGCATACTTTGATGTCATTTTAGGGCCCTTCTTCAAGTTATAACTCTCTTGCCCCCATACACACACACACATATTTAAGGGCTGTAGGTATGTAAATTGCCTCAGGTTTGAGAATTGGATGAGGAGCCATGACTCTCAATAGTGTTATGAGTCAGATTGTGTCTTAGCGAGCTGCCCATCTATTTTGTTTCTAAGGACCTCATGTCACCGAAAGTCCATATGGTAGGAATGTTTTGGTTATCACAGTGGCCACACTTCCTATTATAGTAGCAAGGTGATTTGGCTTCTTCTGATTAATCACTACCAGGTTTCTAACACACACAAAAAAATCCTTTCTACCACATGAAATCTTTTTCTGTACTTTAATCCCAGACTGTTATTGTTCTCACTAAATGTCTCTCATTCACTTTTATAGTGGCCATTATCTTCTGGTATTTCTATAAAAATATCAAATGATTTTTAAACATTTTCTTCTTGTATTCTATATTATTCTCAGAAGTTTGTTGTTCTTCTGAGTCTTCATGGTTCATGACAAACTTTTCTATGTTTTGCACTTTTGTTTTTGTCTCTTCAAAAAGGAATAGTTTTTCCAGACACTGTGTTTATCAAATGTTCTTGGCTTTTTTGACCACTTGGGTGGTGGTCAAATCCCTGTCTAGATATTCAGCCAGTCACAGAGTTGAACCAAATGGTTTATAGCCCAACTTCTAGTGCCCAGTAAGTTTTAATCTGTTGTGGCTCTGCTGTTCTTTGAAGCTGACCAATGCCAAATTAAACGCTCATCAACATGAAAATGATAATCTCTAGTATCCATTTCTTCCAATCCTCTTTTGATATTCATTCCCTACCTATGAAGTTTTTCATAGGAAATACCTCCTAGAATGCCAAATGATATTTCTAATCATTTCTCCATTCTTCTTAACCAGTTTTCTGGGAACTCAATCTCCTCCTGGACGTATAAAGAGAAATATTGACTGGGGTTGTGGGCACAATTCTTGATGACTTGAAAAGCTATAGCAATGAATAGTTGATCAATTTTCTAATTAGCAAAGACCCTGAGTTTCTGGTCTAGGGGCAGAATTTGAGGCATAGCTTAAGGATTGGCATACCATGATATTTAAAAATCTGATCCTATGAGGCTTAGTGGGCGATGGAAACTTCTCCCTAATTCTGACATTAAACTGACTACCAATCCTAATTATTACGAGTAATGTGAATTTCCATCTTTTTAGCCTTCACAGGTGTTTCAGTGAGAATTCAGAAATGGCTGCATCAGGCACAGATGCCACTTCATACCAGAAGCCTTTATTCATTGAAGTGCTTGGATAGAATTTCCCAGAGTATATTTTGAAAACACTAGTTCACAAAATTACATTTAAACAAATTTTTCACGGGACAAGCCAGGACATTTGGGGGCTATAATGAATAAAGTTAAACATGTTTTCTTTTCTTTCTTTTTTTCTTTTTCTTTCTTTCTTTCTTTCTTTCTTTCTTTCTTTCTTTCTTTCTTTCTTTCTTTCTTTCTTTCTTTCTTTTTTCTTTCTCTCTCTCTCTCTCTCTCTCTCTCTCTCTTTCTCTCTCTCTCTTTCTTTCAGTAAGCCTTCCCAAAGCCTTCTCTATGTATATAGAGAATTTCTTGGCTAGAGATAGAATATATATTCTCTGTTGCCCAAACTTATTTGAACACAAGTCCTCCAGCCCTTATTTTCCATAAAATGTTTCTTGAGACTTATGTTCCATGAAACACATTTTGGAAAAAGGCAGTTTATAGGCCATTTTTATCTTCTGGAAGTTGCTAAATTCTTACTAGATCTATTCACTTTGTCTATTATTATCCTTGAGAGGAGAGGGAGGTGGCACCAGAGGGCATGAATTCTCAGCCAAACCTTTCTCTTTTCTTGGGCTTATTATTCCAAAAAACTTGCCAATAAGTAGGTTAAATATCTAAATAATAACATCCAGCAAAAAAGTCATTTTTTCATTTGCAAATAAATTTACTTCCCAGGTGTTTGATTGCAATGAAAATTTACATACATATACTTCACTTCATATCACCTTGTTGCTTCTAATGTAACTATTCAATTTTCCCTGCTGATTTAACTCAGCTGCTGGGTCAGGACAAAATTTTGGCTTCTGATGAAAAGAGAGTAAAATATAGAAAGACCACTGTGTTCTGTTTTCTGATCCCTGACTGTTTTTTTTCAGAATCAGAGCAGTTTGTAGTTGACTATGACTAGGCTGGGTAGGTCTGTTTTAGAAGATTTAAATTGGATCTCCTCACTGTCTTTGAAGGCTACAAATCTTGAGTAGCAAGGAGAACTCATTGTCTAGCATAGTATTTATCCACTGAAACTATACTATGGGCCGTTAGCCTCATTAACCAAGGGTTGCAAAGTTTAGGAAATGTGTAATTAGTAAAACCTACTGTGAAAAAATGCTGTTTGTTCTATGACCAAACATTGTAACTGTCTGGATACACTGTCTTTTAAAACATTGTGAGGTACAATGAAATGGTCCCAGCTATCTCTCTCGACCACCTTCTGCCTATGCTCATCACTAAGGCATAAAAGTCACCAGTTGACAACTCCTGATCTGAACACAAAACAATAAAATACCACGAACAGAGAGAGAGGAGGAATTGAGTAACTATAGCTATAAAATATAAGCGGGGAGAAGAGGGGAACAGTTTAAGGTGGTAAAATTTACTTCACCAGCAGCTGGGAAGTGCCATTATAGAATTTCCAGGGCAATGGTGGACCTGTCCCATTCCAGCTGTACCTTGCTGAATTTGAGTTTGTATCTTTGGGAACTTTGCCAAGACTATCATAACCATGAGATGAACAAATGTTTATCACAGGGTAGACATCATCACTGTAGTGCTAAGAAAAAGTTTTCCAAGTGCCAGGGGGTTGTGTTTAAATTCCATATCTTAGATCAAGCTGTAAGAATCAGGTAAATTCTAGCAGACTATAATTGGAGATTTAACTTCTGTAAGGATTCTTTCTTTTCATTTATTGTGTCTGCTTTTCTCCAGATTTTGACCTTATTCTCTTTTTTAATAGAGAAACTTTCTTGATAGTTGAAAATATGGTTGCAGGTCTGGAACATCCAAGCTTAATAAACCCAGAGGTCTTAGGAAGACTCATCATTTCGCACTTAAATTTAAAGAATTTCTAGAAAAAGACTGATTGATGTGAGCTAGGTCATATACTTACCTTCTACCAATCATGATGTGTAAGGGTCCCATAATTGACCAGGTGGGCCCATATTTTATTTTTGTGGCCATGGGGGCAGGGCATTATGATAGGTAGTTTTATCAAACCCATATAACATAAGGGCAGAGCAGATCTCAAAAAGAGTGGGCAGTGTCTATCACACACACTGTATGTGTGTGTGTGTGTGTGTGTGTGTGTGTGTCTGTGTGTCTGTGTGTGTGAAGAAAGAGAGAGATTACTAAAATGAAAACATGGTACTGTACAGATATGGCCCCTTACTACATATTAATTTGATATCCTTATACCTGTCATCTGCAGGGGATGTCATTCTTGAAAAGGCTCCATTGACGCTTGTGTCAAATTCTGGCACTGATTTTAGAGGAATCCTGCAAAGATACAGGTAGTCTTAGGATGACTTGGTATTTAGTTGAGTGAATATTTGTCTCTGTCAATCTGATGGTATGACTTATATTTAGATGAGACTCCTCACTCTGACCCTAGCATTGAGTAGGATGGGCATCTGAGAGGCAGAGACAGATCTGGTACTTAATATCATTATGGTACCTTTGAAGACAATTATTAATTTCTATCTAAATGCTTCTAGTAGTAGGGGGTTCTTGTTTCAAAGAAGCTCATTTTCTTTAAAACCTATATTGTTACATTATTTCTATACATTGTACCATATTATTACCACTTAGGTTTATAGAGACTCTATATGATCAAATATTGTTATATAATACAGTTCTTCAATATTTGAATACTGCTCTCAATTCCTTTGAAGTCATCTCTTAAGGTTATTTACCTTCTTATTTGCCAACCACACCATTTGTGAATGACACTTTAAAATTGCTCATACTACTTAGCAGTACACATCAAAATCCTGCTAATGTTTGCCTTATTAATACTACTTCTAAGAGCACATCTTAGGGAAATAATTATGTACATAAAACTTCTATAAGACTTAAGACACTTTGTGTGGAAAAAGGGTAATTTTTAACAGTATCTTCTATATCTCTTAATGGATAGAACTACAAATAATTTATGGCCGTTTCTACCACTAATATCAAGTAAAAGAAGCTTGACTCAGATTTTCTAATTTGACACATACACAAACACATACACACAGATAAAATTTTTGAAAGATATATCTACAAATGTTAAAAGTGATTTTTTTACATGAAAGGATTAGAATTATTTTTGTGAGATTTTTAATGAGTGATATGATTATGATTATCTAATTTTTCTATAATTAATTTATGGTATAATGAATGCAAGAGAGACCTCTCAATATATTTAAAAATTTTTAATTTTTCAATTACAGTTGACATTCAATATTATATTAGTTTCAGGTGTACAGTATAGTGGTTAGACATTTATATAACTTACAAAGTGATCCCCTGATAAGTCTAGTAACACCATACCTAGTTATTATAGTATTATTGAATATATTCCCTATGCCATACTTTACAGCCCTGTGACTATTTTGTAACTACCAATTTGTACTTCTTAATCCCTTCACCTTTTATACCCAGCCACCCAATCCCCTCCTACCTGGCAACCATCAGTTTGTTCCCTGTATACATGAATTTGTTTGGGTTTTGTTTATTTTGTTTTTTAAATTTGACATGCAAGTGAAATCATATGGCATTTGTCTTCCTTTGTTTGACTTATTTCGCTTAGCATAACACTCTCTAGGTCCATCTGTCTTGTCCCAAATGGTAAGATTTGTATTCTTTTTCATGGTTAAAATTCCATTGTATATATGTATCACTTCTTAATTATCCAATCATCTATTGATGGAAATTTAGGTTGCTTCCCTATCATGGTTATTGTAAAAAATGCTGTAGTGAACATAAGGATGCATATATCTTTTTGAATAACTGTTTTGGGTTTCTTCAGTTAAATGCCCAGAAGTGGGATTGCTAGCTCATATGGTAGCTCTATATAGGGGGGTAGAGAGAGGGTGAAGTGGGTAAAGGGGATCAAATATACGGTAGCTGAAGGAAACTGGACTTTGGGTGGTAAACACACAATAGACTATACAGATGTCAAATTATAATGTACACCTGAAAATTATATAATTGTATTAATCAATGTTACCCAATAAATTTAATTAAAAAAAATTTCAAAGAACCTCCATATTATTTTCAATAGTGGTTGCATCAATTTACAATCCTTCCAACAGTGAAGAGGGTTCCCTTTTCTCCACATCCTTGCCAGCACTTGTTTTTGTTGATTTTTTGATAATAACCATTCTGAGAGGTGTGAGATGAAATTTCTTTGAATTTTTAATTTGCATTTCTCTGATGACTAGTGACTAAGTGTCCATTTCATGTGTCCATTGGCCATCTATATGGCCTCTCTGGAGAAACGGCAATTTGTATCCTCTGCCTATTTTTTGAATCTTTTTTTTTTTTTTTTGCTATTTTATGTATTTTGGATGTTAATCTCTTATCGGATGCATCATTGGCAAATATCTTCTCCCATTCAGTAGGTTGCCTTTTTGTTTTGTCGATGGTTTCTTTTGCTATATAAAACTTTTTAGTTTGATATATCCTGCTTGTATCCTGCTGCTTTACTGAATTCATTTTTCAGTACTAATAGTTTTTCGGTGAAATCTTTAGGATTCTCTTTATATAGTATCATATATTGCTATGAATTTTCCTGTTAGGACTGCTTTTGCTTTGTCCCATAGGTTTTTGAGTCATTGTGTTTTCATTATCATTTGTCTTGAGGTATCTTTTGATTCTTCCTTGATCTTATTGTTAACCCATTCATTGTTTAGTAGCATGTTTTGTAGCTTTCGTATGTTTGTTTTCCTTTTTTCTTTGGTTTCTAGTTTCATATCATTGTGATTGGAGAAGATATTTGACATGATTTCAATCTTCTTAAATTTATTGAGACTTGTTTTGTGGCTACCATGTGGTTTATCTTAAAAAATGTGTTTTATGTACACTTGAAATATGTACTATTTAAAGTCACTGTTTTCTTGTGAATTTTCTGTCTGGAAGATCTATCCATTGATGTCAATGGAGAGTTGAAGTCTCCTATTATGACTGTATTACTGTCGATCTCTTCCTATATGTTGATCAATATTTGCTTTATACATTAGGTGCTTCTACCTTGGGTGCATAAATATTTACAAAGGTTATATTCTCTTGTTGGAGTGATCTTTTTATCATTATGTAATATTCTTTGTCTCTTTTTATATCCTTTGTTTTAAAATTAATTTTTCTGATATATCTGATATAAGTGTGTTACCCCAGCTTTTTTTGTTTCCATTTGCAAAATATATCTTTTTCCATCCCTTTATTTTTATTTTGTGCATGTCTTTTGATCTAAAGTGGGTTTCTTGTAGGCAGCCTTAATATGGATGTTATTTTCTTATCCATTTGCTACCACATGTCTTTTTGCTTGGAACATTTAATCTATTTACATTTAAAGTAAATGTTGATATGTATGTAGTTATTGCTATTTTATTAATCATATTTTCGATATTTTATTTTTCTTCTTAAAGAAGTCCCCTTAACATTTCTTGTAGTACTGGTTTTCTGTTGATGAACTCCTTTAGTTTTTTCTTTTCTGGAAAGCTCTTTATCTGTCATTCGATTCTATATGATAGCCTTGTTGAGTAGAGTAGTATTGGTTGTAGGTCCTTGTTTTTCATCACTTTGAATATTTTGTATCAATCTCTTCTGGTCTGCAAAGTTTCTTCTGAGAAATCAGCTGATAATCTTATGAGAGCTCCCTTATAGGTAACTAACTGCTTTTCTTTTGCTGCCTTTAAGATTCTCTCTTTGTCTTTAACTTTTGGCATTTTAGTTATGATGTGTCTCGGTGTGGGCCTCTTTGGATTCATCTTGTTTGGGATCCTCTGCCCTTCTTGGACTTGTATGTCGAATTCCTTAATCAGGTTGGGGAAGTTTTCCATTATTATATCTTCAAATAAGTTCTCAATCTCTTTGTCTCTCTCTTCTCCTTCTGGTACCTGTATGTTATGAATGTTGTTATGCTTGATGTTGTCCCAGAGGTCCCTTAAACAATTTAAACAATCCTTTTTTTTTTTTTGCTTTTTCCTTCTTTTTGATGTTCTGACTGGGTGTTTTTGGCTACCTTGTCTTTCAAATCGCTGATTTGATACTCTGCTTCATCTAACCTGATGTCGATTCCATCTATGTATTTTTCATTTCCATTATTGTATTCTACATTTCTAACTGGTTCTTTGTAATAGTTTCCATCTCTTTGTGTAAGTATCCCTGAGTTTATGTATTCTTTACCTAAGTTCATTGAGCATCCTTATAACCAGTGTTTCGAACTCTATATCTGGTAGGTAGATTGCTCGCCTCCATTTCATTTAGTTTTTTTTTTTTTTCCTTGAGTTTTCTGCTATTCTTTCATTTAAGGCATGTTTTTTTGTCTCCTCATTTTGACTGCTTCTCTGTGTTTGTTTCTATATATTAAGTATATCTGCTACATCTCCTAGTCTAAGTAGAGTGGCCTTATGTAGTAGGTGTCCAGGGGAACCCTGTGGCACAATTTCCCTGGTCACTTGTATTGGGTGCTCCAGCATGTCCCTTGTGTGGGTTTTGTGTGCCTTCCTCTTGTAGTTGTGACTTGATTGTTTGTACTTCAGTGGTGTGATTGACTCTCCGGATGATTGGCTGTGAGGACTGGCTGTGAGTACAGCAAATGATCTGATGTATGGTAACTGACTCCACAAAGTGAGATTTGCTGTATCAGGTTCCTGGTGCCTGCTGAGTCCACACTTTGGATATGTCATTTGTGGAGCTGATTGGATGGTACTCTGGTGTGGACTGAAGCTTGCCACTGTGTGTTGGTTCTGGGGCTTTTGGGGAGGGTCTCTGGTGCAGGTCTCGGTCAGCTGTTCAAAGTTATCTATGGCTGGTATCTGCCTATGCTGGGCTTGGAAGAACCTTGGAGAGACTTTGCTGTGAACTGAGGTAGACTACCATTAGTACTGTGCTGTGGGCCACTTAGCAATATGTACAGGGCACACTGAGGCCAGCAGCTGCCTGTTTGGGATTTGCAGACCTTTCAGAGTTTTTAGGGAAGTCCACAGCTCTGGATGAGATTGGCCTCTTGTGAGTAGCACCCGCTGATGAGATTACAGCCTGCACACAAGTTGGGTTGCACGGGTTCTCAGGGAGTCACCAGAGTTGGGTATGTTTCATGGAGACTCAGATTTGGCACTCACCTGAGCCTGGAGCCTGGGTGGTGGGAGGGCTCAACAAAGAAATAATGGCAACTGTCAGCACATTGGTCCCTAGGAGAGCTGCTCCTCCAGCCCTTGCCCTAAAGCCAAAAAATTCAATTTTCTCTGTATGTCCCTGATGTCTTTTGAGCTGTTGCCCCACTGCTGGAGCTTGGAACAAGTGAGTCAGTCAGCAAGTAAGTCTATGTAGGCCCTTTAAGAGGAATTCCTGGTACTCCAGCAGCCCCCTGTCTCACCTGGATGAAATCGCTGCTGATTTTCACAGCCAGATGTTGGAAGGACAGCTCTTCCTGGCACTGATGGTAGGACTAGGAAGCCCATTGTGGAACTGAGACCCCTTGGGCTTCAGGGGGGACTTCTTCAGCTGAATTATCCCTCCCAAATCTTAACCATTACACGTGCATGCAGGACCGGCACATTTCACATCTCTGTCCCTCCTAGAAGTCTGCATGTGGCTTCTTTATAATTATAGTTATATATAGTTATAGGAGTTCTGTTCTGCTAGTCTTTAGTTAGTTCTCAAGGGTGATCGTTCTATAATTTAGTTGTAATGTTGATGTAGTTGTTGGAGGAGGCAAAAATATTGTTTACCTACTCTGTTGTTTTGACTGAAAGTCATCCTCAAAATACCAATCTTTGTGTTTTCTTTGTATACTCCTATTCCTTCCTCTCTCACAGGGCCAATTTTTTCTTCCCCTGCTTAATTAAGCTCTGCAGGAGTGGAGATTCAGATGTAACTTACAGATAAGAAAGGGGACAAGAAGAGTCAGGGGTGCAAGTTGGTGTGTAGAGAAAGAAATGGAGGGAAACTGCACTGAAAAGAGGAGGGAGGGCTCTCAACTGGAGCACCTGAGCAGCCCTGAGCATGGGTTCTTCATAGACCTTTCATCTGTGGACAACTATCTGAGATGTTTGTGATCACTCAATTTTCAGAATACTGTAGATAGGGGAGAAAAGGTGAAACTGCTGCTGACCAAGGGGTCAGTGTATAAAAAGTTAGGAATTTCTTTGAATGGGGCAAAGAAGGAGGCATGGGGACATGTTGCCATTATTATCTTTTCGAAAAAGCTTTTAAATAATTTTTAAAAATTCTGGACCTAGTAGTGACTTTCTAGGCACTAGATCAGAAGAAATCTTTAAGACAGCTTCTCTTCGTGCTCTGCCTAGAGGGTAATAACTCCATATATCAATGTTGGATATAGTTTAACTAGTTATAGCAAACTGCCAAATTATACTATCATCTAGTTTGTATTTATTCATTCATCTTCTTCAGGAAAACATTACAAAAAAGATTTTTGTTAAATGCCTTACAAAAGTTAATATGCACTCTACTTATAGCCTTCCTTTTATTAGACTACTAAACTTCCTTAAAGAGTATGAGGTTACTTGGCATATCTTATTCTTTTTTGCTGGGTTACAGTTATCACCACTTCCTTTTCTAAGTGCTCACAAATTGCCTCCCCAAATCTTATCAATAATGATCTCCTTAGTAATTCTTGCTAGAATTATTGGGGATCATGTTAAGCTTGCTGGATAGCACTGACCAAAATTAGAATTTAAATTGGAAGACCAAACTCACCAACATGAAACAGTTGTTAGTACTTAAGTGTTTGTCTTGGCATATAAACTTCCCCTTCCTGGAGTATCTTCTCTTCGACTTCATATCTTTAATTGCCCTCCATTTCTTAGGCCAGCCTTAAGTCTATTTCCTCTTGAAATCACTGATCTCTTATTTTTCTAAATTTTGATTGTCCTTACTGTTTGCACTTTCCAACCTAGTATTTGATATATTTTGCAAAGTCCCAGAAAGTAGAGACAAACATCTTCTAATATATCTGCGCAATAAGTTTAGTGTATACCTAGTACTAGATACCCACCCATAACTTAGCAAACACTGATTGACTTGACTATTCGGAATCATTGTTTTTTGCTTAGAAGCTTACTTTTTCTAAAAATATTTATCACCTTCTGAGCTCTGGAATATCCCTTCTTTCTGACTGTTCTGTGGTAGCCTTTTAGCTTTCCCTGCCCTTTGTCTGCCCTGAATTTGGGGTTCCTGTTGGAGTTCCTGAAATTTTGCCTTAATTTTTCTTTTTAAAATGTATTTCTTTTTTTAATATTGATAATTTTATGAGACTGGAGTAATATCTCAACAGAAGATAATGATGTCCAACATGATCCATTTCAAAATTTTAAATTAGATACTTCAGAATTTAAAAATTAAGTTAACTTCTATTTATTAACCTTAGCATTTGGGAATTTAGTGCAAGAGATAACGATGTGCATTTTTAAGTGCTTTAATGGCAATACTTTGTAGAAGAGCATTATTTAAATTGAAGAAATAGGCTTTGCTTGAAGTACCAGTTAACACCTGTATGTGTTTCTTGACCAATCATGTTCATTTACTTCAAATATTTAATGTATCTGTGTGTGTATGTTTTATATCATTTGTGTGTCTGTGTTTACCTTTCTTCCTCCCTCTTCTTCCCTCCACTCCTCTTTTAGGTGTATGCTGTTTAATATGTTGGCTGACAGCCACAGCGTCTATTGACCATTTGAAATGTGCATAGTCCAAATTGAGATGTGCCGTAAGTATAAAACACAGAGTGGAATTCAAAAATTTTAGTTCAAAAATGTAAAATATATCAATAATTTTTATATTGATTACATGTTAAGATGATTTTGGTAATGAGTCTAAATAAAATAAAATCTTATATTAGTTAATTTCACCTGTTCTTTTCTTTTTTAATGTAGCTGTTAGAAAGCTTACATTACACATATGGCTCACATTTGTGACTTAAATTAAATTTTTATCAGACAGTGCAATCTTAGACAGTCTGCTCAAAGATTGGACTCATATATTTTTCACTTTCTCACTCCCCACTCCCTTCCTCCTTGCCTCTTGCCTGCTTGCCTTCTTTCCATCCTTCCTTCCTTCCTTCCTTCTTTCCTTCCTTCCTTCCTTTCTTCCTTCCTTCCTTCTTTCCTTCCTTCTTTCCTTTCTTCCTTCTTTATTTGTTCTCCACTGTAACCAATAAAACCCTGTACATAGAGATATTTGAAAATATCACAATAAAAATTGAATAGCCAAAGTGGTCAAAAATTTGAAAGGTTATCTAAAATAATCTTACGGGGATGAAAGTTTTCAGCTGGCAATGAACAGAAGCAACTGTTCTGTTTAGACTCTCCATATTCTATTTTAAAGTTGGTCAAAAAACAAGAACTAAATTATTTCAGTTAGGATCTGCAAAGTTCATCAATTTCCCCTTCTATTTGGAAAGTATCCACTCAGGAAACATGTAAATCTGAGCACAAAATAACTTAAACTCTCAACAAATATTATCCACTATGATTTCAAAATTATAGCCAAAGTTGGAAGAACTAATTTAAGCACAGCTATTATGATAGATTATTTACCAGATCAAAATGTTTTATCAAATACTGTCTGCTGCTGAGAATTACACATTCCTTTTAGTTTAATCAATGATACAAATAAGTTTGCTACCTTGGACTCTTGCCATTTTCCTTCATGCCAAATAAAAACAAAAGCCCTCAACAAAAGGAGATGTAAAAGAATTAGAGAAGCTTATCTTTTAACATAATTTTATAAACTGATGAAATTATTTTAAAAATTGTCAACTGTGTAAGATTTAAAAAAAGTATACTGCAGTTCAGAATTGTTTTCTTTTCTTTGTTTTCTATGAAGAAGAGTTGATGCATTAGTAACTGACTTTACTAATGCATCCTAACAGCTTCTAGGATAACTGTTAAACAATGTTTAGAGAAAACAAGAAAGACTGAATTTCAGCAGTCCATGTTCAGCTTTCACTGACAATTGTTCCACAACATATAATTTTCTCCAGTGTGTTATAAAAAGAGGCCAAATCTGGGAAAAATAGGATTAATTCATCAAAAGAATAACAAATGTAAATTTTTCTACTTCAATAATAATAATAAAGGCATTTACATTTTTCCAACTTTATTTTAAACAAATTATTTTAGCTATAAACAAATACATTCTAATAACTTTTAGAATTACTTTCTCTAATGACATCTCCCTGTCTCTACCAAAAGAAGTATTTAGGATTTTGAAATATCTTTGGAAACATGGTGGAGTGAGAGATGCCCCCAGATCTTGCACCTTGAAATAACAAAAAGCTGAACATCTAAAACTCAACAAAAAACACACAAACTGCACTCCAGCACGTCTGAGTGTGGGATCAGCACATAAGAGCTACCAGAGGTTAGAACTCCTCGTGTCGGACAGTGGACTGGGAGAAATAAAGAAGCTGCCTCTCTCAGTTGGAGCTCCCTGAAGGGGGAGGGGGAGGAGAGAAGGTGCGGTAACTTCCCTGAACAGCCCTGCCTAAGAGAGATTATGAGTTCCACACAGTTAGAGGCAGGGCCCAGTCATCAGGACAGAAAGTAGAGAAGCAGGACAGCAGAGAAACAGCAGTTGATTTTTACTGGCAGTGGTTGCAAAACCAAGGTTAAGCCGCAGCCCCAATTCCCAACCCAGAGGGCCCCTCCCTCAATTCCCTACGAGACCGAACACTGTGGAGCCCCAGGGGAATCTGAGAAAAAGCTGGCGAGACTGAAGCTACCTCTCGCAGCCTTTGAAGATCCCTATAGGAGGAAGGAGAGGGAAGGTGTGACGACTTCCCTAATCAGCCTGCCTGGAAATGCTGGAACTTCTAGCAGCTGGCACCAGGACCCAGTCATCAGGGCAGAAAGCAGAGAAGCAGGACAAGACTGCAGAGAAGCAAGAGTTGATTTTTACTGGCCCCGGTTTCAAAACCTAGGCTGAGCCACAGCCCCCAACTCGCAGCCCAGAGAGTCCCTCCCCCCATACCTTCCAAAACTGATCACGGTGGAGCCCCAGGGGAATCTGAGCAAACGCTACGAAAACTGTTGCTAACACTGACAGGGACTGAAACTGAGAGTAGCAAGTGTGATTAAATATCTACAAGAAAATAAAAAAGTCATTTTGGCTGTTTCTAAAGCAGGGATCCAAGAGGCTTAGACACCACATACTGGAAACCAAAAGAAAACCATCTTCTTCGCAGCAGGCTAAACAGAGACCTTTATATAATAAATCTTCTTTCTGGAAAGAAAGCAGAATACACGTCCATTAATGTCTAGGCGAAGAAATAGTCCATTAAACACCATGAACAACCAAGGTGACAAGGCATCTCAGAAAGAAAGAGAAAAATCTCCAGAAAATAAGCTTATAGACATAGAAATATGTGATTTAAATGACAGAGAATTCAGGATGGTACTTCTGACAAAACTCAGTGAGTTCCTAAATGAGTCATATCAACAATCAGGAATTGAAAAAACTAGATGAGCAGAACAAGGGGAATGAAACCCTCAAAAAAAAAAAAAAAAAAAAACCCAAACAACCCAGAAAAAATCTTCTGGAGATAAATAAAACACACTGCAAGAGTTGAAATAGAGTCGACCAAATGGAGGAAAGGATCAGTGATATTAAAGATAGAAATCTAGAAATGAATCAGAAGAAGAAACTGAAGAATGAAAAATAATGAAAGAGAAATTCAAGAACTAGCTGACACCATCAGGAGAGGAAACATAAGAATAATGGGCATTCTCGAAGGTGAGGAAAAGGGGCAAGGACTAGAAAGCATTTTCAGAGAAATG
>NW_006442512.1:9297443-9301609 GCF_000325575.1 Pteropus alecto | reverse complement strand
TGAGCAACTTGGCAAAGTGAATGATTGAAAATTATCTATTGGACCTCTGATTATAACTAGTCAATGTTGATCATTTGTACCATAAAATATAAATTCTCCATATAAAAGTTGAAGATTCACTACTCAATTAAATTGGCCTTTATAGGGTTTAACCACCCTTGAATTTTTCATTTTTAAAAATGACGGAAGAAAATGCTCCTTAATTTTTTTTGTTATTATCATTATTCTTATTTTAGAAACTATATGTTTTAACCTGCAACCTCCTCTGAAAATGTCTATTTCATGTTTGGAAAGGAAGTATTCAGTGAGGAAAGTGCACTTGATAATTTTACTAAACTCTAAACTCCAGTGAACATCATGTGTATAGTATAAAGGCAAATTGCAGGTGCCACTGGTATGTTAATTATCCTAAAACTATGTGTAATCCCATAATCTATTGATATTTTTATAAATTATCAAAGTTTTATAACTCCTGTAACTTTATTTTTCTTATTTTTAATTATAAAAGCAATGTTAAAACATTGAAGGTAATGGGTATTTAGGGATGAGGGATGGAAGTGATCTGTCTTCAAGGGGCTAATATTTTATCACTGATGTTGTTTAGAACTGCCTGCTGTTTATAAAATACTGACCAACTTTTAATTGATTTATTATTAATTTTAAATTAACTACTAAGAGACACCTGGACTGAACCACCTCCATTGACCTTGCCTTTGTATGCCATTGACTGAGGTGACTTCTCGATGAAAATCACCATGTTTAAACATCTTTTTTCCTTATTTTTAAAGCAGAACTAGAAGTCTTTACTCCACAAGGCTGCCATGAAAATTCAATAAATTACTATTTGGAAAGTGCTTAGTAGAGTGCCTGGCATAGAGTAAATATTACAGCACTGTTCATTTAAATTAAAAAATAAATAATATTTATGAAAAGGCTGAGGTATGAGCCAGCCAATTTTATAGATTAGGAAACTGGGAGTCAGAGGGGATTAATGAAATGTTACTACACATCAAACATGGATGGACCTCGAGATAATCATGCTAAATGATATAAGCTAGATAGAAAAAGTTGAAAATCACATGATATCACATATGTGGCATATGAACCTAAAAGCAACAAATGAACAAGGCAAACAAACAAAGACTCATTGACATGGAATATAGACTAATGGTTACCAGAGTAGGTGGTGGATATTACTGAGCCATAAGAAGAGATGAAATATTGCCCTATGAGACAACATGAATGAACCTCGAGGTAATCATGCTAAGCGAAATAAGCTAGATAGAAAAAGTTGAAAATCACATGATATCACATATGTGGCATATGAACCTAAAAGCAACAAATGAACAAGGCAAACAAACAAAGACTCATTGACATGGAATATAGACTAATGGTTACCAGAGGGTAGGTGGTGGGGGAGGATGGGGTAGGTAGATGGTAAAGGGGGTCAAATATAGGAGGGGAGGTGGTAGGGGGAGGATAAATTGGGTAAAGGGGATCAAATATAATGTAGCTGAAGGAAACTGGACTTTGGGCGGTAAACACACAATAGAATGTACAGATGTCAAATTATAATATACACCTGAAAATTATATAATTGTATTAACCAAAGTTACCCCAATAAACTTAATAAAAAAAGAGAAATATTTATATATCAAAAGACATGAATACTATTTTGGGAAATTCTTTTTACCTATTAACTTTTTTTCTTTGCTAAAATTCTTTTTTAATGACTTGTTAAAAATGAGCTTCAAAATGTCCCTTTGGGACTTTGTAGACAAGCTTCTGGACTAGTTTTATCAAATTGTATCTGGTCCATCCTCATAGCTGATGGAATTAGGCATTCTATATAACAGATACTAAAAACAAAAACAAAAACCAAAAAACAATTAGCCTATTTTCTGGGTGAAGTCAGTAAAGAAGAAATTGATGTTCTCACCCTTTGCTCCCCACCATGGGTTCTGTGGGATTATTCTCACTTCTCGGTATTTGGCATTTTCTCCTTATTTGGGATTATGTATTTTATGACAGATGCAGTGTTAATGGTTCCCCTTGGTTCATTGTTCTGCTTTCTATGCCATTTGGACCAAAGTAACAGGGTTGGTTTTCTGGATCTCTTCTTCAAAGAGTGAGAAATAAGTTGATCACTGCCTCCTTGTCTGTGACCACTCATTCTTCTCATTGATCTTTCTATCCTATGGGAGGATATATTAGTTAGGATATAGTAGGGTAAGCTGAAGTAATAATTTAAGCCCTCAAAATCAGTGGTTTAATAAAATAAAGATTTTTTTTTACATTTTATGTTCAATGAAGGTCAGTGGTGATAGTGTGGGGTTCTGCTCCACACAGTTACTCAGGGATTCAATCTGGCCAAGCCATCATCACCTTGTAATACTTCCATTTCAAAATGTGGTGGGTTGCATGATTGTTCCAGCAGGGTAAAAGCAAGCAGGAAGGTTGTGCATTGGCTTTTAAATGCTTTGACTTAGAAGTAACACATATCCTTTTGCTTACAGCTCATTGGTCAGAACTAGTCCCTTCAATCTGCTTAGGTAACTCTCAGGGGTTGTGACATCTGGTGGGACACATGGATATTTGGTGAGTAATAAATATCTTTGGCATAATATTCATTTTGGTCATTTAGTTGTCTTTTCTCTCTTTTTTCATACATGGACTATCTCCTCTAAAGAGACTAAGTTTCACTGAATTATTGTATTTAGCTCAAAAATTAGAATGACACGCATTGGTCTCTATACCAAGTTTGGTTGTGCTCCTCTTAGTGTAGAGTCCTATGAACTAAAAGACAAATTATGTTCTTCCTACAAACATAATCTGAAGTAGTATAAAATAAACAGGATAACTACAATTAGCACTTGCACTTAGAAATATAAAAAATGACATGCCAGTCACTGTTGTGTAGTGATTCTGCAATCCCACTGGCAGGCACTGGGAGGGCCCTCTGTCCTTACCCCAGGGGTAGGAGAATGCTCCCCAACTAGACTCAGCTCCTCTGGCAGAGCTTCTTTGTTCATTGTTCTCACTACCCCTGACTGTGCTCCTTCTTTTTCTTTATCTTCTTTGGCCACTTCTGAAGCAGACATTGAATAATATTAACATTTTGGAGGGTGTATGGCTTTTGAAGCCTAATTACTATCCTTGAAGTTTGGGAGCCTGATATTGTACTGGCTGGAAAATTACTGCTTGGCTATCGCCCATGGAAACATAGGCTATCGCTCATGGGAACATAGCATTCTAACAATAAGCTTTCTGCTTCTGTACCCCCGCTTGCACAACCGACCTGTAGGTTGACAGGTAGTGAATAGGAGAAAAATAGACCTTTGTGTTTAAGACAGAATGAGGAATGGGATTTAGGGCTTAAAAACCCTGTACCTCTACATTTCGGGGCTGCTTAATTTGGGGTCTGCATACCCCTGGCAGACCCAGCTGGTTGAATAAAGAGTGTGTTTCCTATAACTCACTGATTTCTGGTGGTCTGTGTGTCTTTTGGGGGCTGGCAGCTACAACAATATCATTTAATATCACATATAGTCACAAGTTTGCAGTTTCCTTGAAAGTCAACTCTCTTGAAAACTTAATAAACTTTTATTTGAATCCAGTCATTTATATAATCTAATGATTAAACTAACAGTTATGTTCGAGACTTAATTCTCGGTTCTGTTATATTGTTTTGCTTTTTTTCTGCCTTCACATAATTCATCTCAAACTCTTTCTCTTTCTTGATTTAATGATGGATACTTTGAATCTACCTAGAACAATATATAGAAAGCTCTATACTTAATCTGATATTTCTCCTGAAGCATTTAAATTCATTGATAGATTTTATTGGGCATTATCTGCTCAATTTTTAATCTCATCATTTATAGTCTAGGTTTTAAAAGCAGTTGGCTTATATAACCAACAGGGCCCTGCATTTTTGGATCTTCTCTTTTCTCTTTCATTTCTTCTTATAATCAGTAAATTATTTCCTGAAATTCTTGTGTGTGTGTGTGTGTGTGTGTGTGTGTGTGTATACATATATATACGTATATATACGTATATACATATATATACACATACATATATATACACACACACATATATGCATACTATATATGTATACTATATATACATATATGTATGTGTATATACATATTCATGTATGTTTC
>NW_006442512.1:9277686-9297415 GCF_000325575.1 Pteropus alecto | reverse complement strand
TTTTTTTTTCCCCCTGGTATTTATATGCCAAACTCAATAAAAAATAACCAACACTCACTAAGTTTCTTTTTTTCTGACCTGTTCTCTTAGAGCTCCCTGTTTGGTACTCAGTTGCATGCTTTCCAAATTACTTTATATAACTACCAAATATTTTGCCATTGCATAATGAAGATGAACATCATTTTAGCCTCTGGTATCAGTTTTCTTGCTTCCTGCTATGTAACCACTGAGCCAGTGACATATGTTAGGTTTTAGTCTTGGCAACACCTCACTCCTGGCATGAATTCTTCATTCACTAGATAGACTCCATTATGTTGTATTAATAAATTTACTCTGAGATATCAGTGGCTAACATACACTGGTTAATTATTTGTTAATATTCAGTGTCCAGCAAAACATTAGGCCTTGTACAACATACTTACTAGTAGACCCAGGATGACCAAGGCTCTTTCATCTTATAATATCACTGTTTCAGCATATGACCTTATGATTGTTTCAGGAGGGGAAGAGGAAGCTATCTACTGGCTCTGAAATGTAAGGGAGGTGGGAAATGAGCAGAGAGGTTTTGCTTAGTAGTACATATCTCTGTGGAAAAGACTCAGAGGGGCTCTTGCTTAATATTAGTCTAACATAGGAGACAAAAGTCCTTTAGGAATTAAAGCTATTACTGACAAATACTGATATCACTGATTTTAATGGTGGAAAACATAATATCTAAAAGATCAAAATATATTTTATTTCTCATTTTCTAAGATTATATTCTCATATCAATCTGTATTATATAAAAAGTTCTCCATATTCAGTATGATATTTACTCTATTTTTCCTAAGCCCCTTGAGATTATATAATAACAAACAAAATTTTGTAAAATATTTTTATCTTTAAAGACAGAGGTAGTGGAGATAAGTAGAGGAAAGTCTTCATCCTCTTCTAAGCTACTTCCTCCTTTGGTCAGAGGAACCAAACAGAAATTTACTTATGGAAGCAATTTGAGAGGTAATCTAATTTAAATCCCTTATATTAAAAGGTGAAGAGAGAGACTTGGAGTGACTAAGTGATTTATCAAAAATCACCCAACTACTTAGTCAGGAACTGTGAAAAGTCTAAAATTTTACCCTACTGAGTGGAGCCAAATTTGAAGTGAGCAGAGGCGGAAAGTGGGGGGCGGCCATGAAACTGAATTCGTTGCAGTTTCCTTGGCTACCTGGGCCCCTTGAGTCCAGTCATCAAGCCTATTCGTGCTCTGTGCACCAACTGCTCCTACTTCTTCGACCATTTGCGTGATGTGGCCGCCATCTACTGTGGCCACACCTTTCACCTGCAGTGGTCAGTGACCGTTGTTTCTGTGTAGGACTGTGGAGTGTCGGGCCTCTCCACCCTGTCCCTGGAGTCCAGACGGGTGATGAGAATGGCACTAGATGGAGCCCTATGGGAGTTCTCGACCTGGGCAGAGGCGGGTCAGGGCAGGCTTTCTGGAGGAGGTGACAGCTGGGCTGAGCCTGGGGAAACAGAGTTGGTTTAGTGAAGACAGAGTACGAGCTTCTTTGATCCACTTGCAGAGAGATGTGATGGGCAGAGCCTCATCTAATGGTTTGATACAGCGCCAAGTCGAACCTGCCTGCAGTGCCGAATCCAGGTTGGCAGAAGAACCATTATCAATAAGCCCTTCTTCGACCTTGCCCAGGAGGAGGAGGGTGTCTTAGATGCATAAATCATAAAGAATGAACTGGGTAATATCAGAGCTTTCCCAGAAAGAGAGGGAGAAACGAGATAGCCAGGTCATCATCGACAATTTGCGGGACACACTGGAAGAGCGCAACGCCACTGTGGAATCTGCAGAAGTCCTTAGACGGCTGAAATGCTGTTCTCCATCCTTAAGAAACAAATGAAGTTCTTGGAACAAGCACTGGAGGAGGCCTGCCGACTCAGGAGCAAGATGCAGATCAGGGAGTGGTTTGAGCTCCTACTCCAGAGCCAATGACCAGAGGTAGAGGAGATGATCCAGACATGAGTGTAGGACAGTCATTGGGTGTAGCAGCTGGCTATGTACTGCATGTTGTTCAATAAAGAGTAGAAGAATCTAAAAGAGGCACGGAAAGCCTCAGGAGAGCTAACTGACAAGCTGAAGAAGGATTTGTTTTCTTCCAGAAGCAAGTTGCAGTCTACTTTGAACTGGACCAGGCCAAGCTGGAGCTGAGATCAGCCCAGAAAGACTTATGGAAAACTGATAAGAAATTGCGAGCCTGAAAAAAAAGCTAATGATGCTGCAGGAAACTCTGAATCTGCCACCAGTGGACAATAGGGCTGTCAACTGCCTGGTTTTAGAGAGGTTTGATGACCTTATGGGATGGTGCAGGGATCCCAAGCTAGAAGAGCTCCCTGTACGCTCCAGCAACTCTTTATGGAGCCAGAACTGCCTGCCTGCCCCAGTTGGGGTTGGACTGAGAAAGGGCTATAAAGTGATGGGCATATGACTGTGGGGTCCAGCATATGGTCGATTTTGACAAACTAGACTCTGTTTCTGGTCCTTATCCCCTATTCCACCTTCAGGGCCCATTGGCCAGGCCACCTCAGAAGCCCCAGTTAACACGAAGGCTTTGTCAGGGGCTTGGCAGATACAGTGCCTACCTTCAGGGAGCTGATGGTCTCAGAGACCATCTCATGTGGACAAACCTTTAGAACCCGAGCCTCTTCAAAGCAGGAAGTAAAGAGGAAGGGGAAAAATGGCGTAGATAATAGAAGCTTTGTTCATCCCTCTTGCAACCATATCGAAGCAGCCCCAGTTAACACAAAGGCTTTGTCAGGGGCTTGGCAGATACAGTGCCTACCTTCAGGGAGCTGATGGTCTCAGAGACCATCTCATGTGGACAAACCTTTAGAACCCGAGCCTCTTCAAAGCAGGAAGTAAAGAGGAAGGGGAAAAATGGCGTAGATGATAGAGGCTTTGTTCATCCCTCTTGCAACCATATCGAAGTTGTGACAGAAACAGAACAAACAGCAAGCAAGGCTGGTGGGGATCTTGATGAACAGAGGCACTACAATTAGGGAGAGAAATAATTAATCAACCTGCAATGGTAGAGATTAGGAGGGGGTGAATATACAAGTCTGCCTGGTCCCAAGTGACTGAGTGGGACAGACACTACAGCAGCAGCAGCTGGCAGCTGAAGACGCCTTTTAAAGGGGTCATGTCAGTGAGTGGACTTTCACAGTGATAGACCGGCTTGCTCTGAGCACCAGCATTCAGTAGGCTCCATGGTGGGCACCAGAGACTTATAGGGAGACACTGAGTTGGAGTGAGGACTGGAGGTGAGGATCTCTCCTGGGTAGAGGTGCTGGCGCTATCCATTGTTTCTCTGTTGAGCCCTAAAGCTGTGTGTGAACGCAGAGCCACTATAGCTGAGATGTCATCAAACTGCATAATAGAGGTCATTCTACCCAGAGGATTCCCTGAAACTCCACCTCCCCCAAATCACGGCCCCATCTAAGCCACATCTAGTTGTGTCCTCAGGAATCTGGTGTGCCTTGTTGAACAGAGCCAAGACTCACACTGATGACAGCTGGCCTTGGCTTCTGGCATGGCCTCTTGAGGCAACAATAAGCACAACATCTGTGGATTGCTGGCTGAATCTTAACAAGTGGCCCCAGAGGGGCACAGCTTGAGGCTATATTTGGCCTGCAGCTGAACCCCTCTCAGGACTGTGCCATGGGACACCTACTACACAAAGCCATGCTAAGAAGACTAGGAGACTTAGGAGCTTTGCTTAGCTCATAGAAAGAGAGACAGAAGGCAGCCAAAATGGGAAGACAAAGAAGCAGAAACCATATGAGAGAACAGAACAGAGACCCAGAAATAAGGGATTCAAAACACTGGTTATAT
Source organism: Pteropus alecto (assembly GCF_000325575.1). Classification (NCBI taxonomy): domain Eukaryota; kingdom Metazoa; phylum Chordata; class Mammalia; order Chiroptera; family Pteropodidae; genus Pteropus; species Pteropus alecto. The sequence goes on along the minus strand of NW_006442512.1, from coordinate 9,293,538 downwards.
AGATGCTCAATGAACTTATGGGAAGTGTAGATGAATTCAGTGAGAAGTTTAACAAAGAGATAAAAAAACATAAAAGTGGAAATGGAAATTATAAAAGGGAACCAGTCAGAAATGAAGAACACATTCTCTGAGATGAAGAGTATATTAGAGGGACTCAACAGAGTGGATAAAAAAGAGGATCAAACCACTGATCTAGAGGATGGGGAAGCCAAGGACACTCGATCAGAATGGCAAGAAAAAAAGAGCCAACATTATAATAATAATTTAAGGAGCCTATGGGACACTATTGAAGGTAAAAATATCTGTGTCATAGGAGTACCTGAAGGAAAACAAGATGTTGAAGAGCTATTTGAAAAAATAATAATGGAAAACTTCCCTAACCAGGTGAAGGAAATAGACATACAACCCCAGGAAGCTCAGAGAGTCCCAAGAAAGAGGAACTCAATGAGGCCCACACATAATAATTAAAATGCTAAAGGTTAAAGACAGAGAGAATCTTAAAAGCAGCAAGAGAAAAGCAGTTAATTACTAACAAAAGAGCACCCATAAGACTGAGCTGATTTATCAAAAGAAACTAGGCAGGACAGAAGGACTTGGCACAAAATATTCAAAGTGATCAAAACTCAAGATCTACAACCAAGAATACTTTATCCAGCAAAGCTATCATTTAGAGTCGAAGAACAAGGTGGAAAAGCTTTCTTTAAGAAAAAAAAATGTGTAACAAAAACAGGATTAAAGAATAGTAATAAGTACATTCCTATCCACAAGTACCTTAAATGGAAAAGAATTAAGTGCTCCAACCAAAAGATAGGGAAGCTGAATGGATTAAAAAAAAAAAAAAAAAAAACAAGACCCCTATATATGCTGCCTACAAGAGACTCACTTCCAATTAAAAGACACACACAGACTAAAAGGAAAGGAATGGAAAACGATATTGCCTTGATAGACCTAGAGGGTAACGTGCTGAATGAAATAAGTTGGATAGAGAAAGACAAATATCACATGATTTCACATACATGTGGAATCTAAAGAACAAAATAAACAACAACAACAACAAAAACAGAAATAAATTCATCAATACTGAAAATATTTTCAGGGCTACTACATGGGAGGAGGTTTGGGGGGATGGCAAAAACAGGCAAAGGGATTAAGAAGTACAAATGGATAGTTACAAAGTAGACATGGAGGTATAAATGTAGCATAAGGAAAATAGTTAACAATGTTGTAATTAAGAAGGGTTACTAGATTTAGTGGGGTGATCACTTTGTGAGTTACATAAATTTCTAATCACTATACTGTGCAGCTGAAATGGATATATTATTGCATGCCAACTATAATTGAAAAAAATCCATTGAATTGTACAATGTAAATACGAGCAACTAATTCTCTATTATATTTTTACCTTTCTTGCAAGTGGGCAAGCTCATGTTCTGCCACTTCATAGGTGTTGGTAGAAGACATGATATTCCTGCACCAGAGACAAAGACTCGATTACTTATAGCAAAAACAATATCCAGATTTCAAGTTCATGTGAGTTGGTTCCCTGTGTCTGCCAAGTCCCATGCAGGTGGGCCCTGATGAGTACCTACACACATAGTGAGTTGCATTACAGGGGAGGGACACTGAGCTTGAGACTTGGGGAATTCACTGTTTTTATAGTGAGAAGAAGCAAGCATACTCTTTATCCGCTGCTCGCTGTAACTATGATCTTAATAAATGTCCCTAACTAGGCCACGAGGGCCTTTAATTTTTGGAATACCTAGAAAGACTGTTTATACATGCTGAGGCTTCTGGAAATTGGTGACACGGTTAAGACTAGAATTAGCTCTCTCAATTCCTGGTGTACTAAACTTTCTATAGCATTGTTACTGAAAAAAAAAAACCTTTTTAAAAATTATCTTTATTCTGTTTGAAGTGGTTTTTTTTTATTAATTAGCTTTCTCTTCAGAAATATATATTCAGAAAAATAGATTACCTACATTTTGTTCATGGACCATGTATTTTATGTCTACTACTAATGATAACCACATAATTTTCTAGTGAAAACTTTAAACTGGGTAAAGATAATCATATCAATAATTAGTAAGAATAATAAAAACAAAATAAATTAGCTAGTAACTACTGGAATGCTTTTGGAAGTATTAGCTATAAACATTATGAAGTAGTCCATTTAAAAATAAGTTAATTAAAAGAAACTGCTGAGGAAAAGTGTTGTAGATTGCAGAGACCTTTTCTCAGGTAATGAGTGCCACACTTTCACATGGTTCTTTATATAAAAATTTAATTTTGCTGATGCTTTATAGATCTAATGAATCAAACAATGATTAATATGATTTTTACCTTCCTTAGAAGGGAGCAATTAAATTAGATGTTGTAACTTATATGTTCATCTACTTATGCTGAGATATTCATTCTGTAGAAATGTCCTTCCATTTAAAAATCTTGCTATTACAATGATGTAGATTTCTGAGGGGAAAATAAAATGGGAAGCCTGAGAGGAGTGCCAGATGGTCCAGCATTGCACAGAGAGAGATGCGAAGCCAGGTAGAATGCCAGGAGATGCTTACTAGGATCTCAGTGGAGGTAGGAGTGAATGAAAGATTGCTCTCAGTCTGAATCTTTCATGTCTAGGTTAATTCTAGGGACTCAAGCTTTATAGGCCTGTGCATAAGTTGGGAAGATAGAAACTTGACAACAATTTAGTTTTTCTGTTGGGTTTACTCTGACCCTAGGTTACCCAGAGGCCAGATAACCTACAGGTAGACATAATGACTTAGTGAAATATTATAATGTAGTTCAAGAGTGATCAGTATCAACTTTTCCACTTCCATATGTCAGCTAAAACTCTGTAACCCTGACAAAACTCAGCTCTTGAGGAAATACCAGGTGTGATGATCTGAATATTTGCTACGCCCCGCAATTCACAATTTGAAATCTTAACCTATAAAGGTGATGGTGTTAGAAGGTAGTACCTTTGACAGAGCCCTCATGAATGAGATTAGTGCCTTATAAAAAATTCTCCAGAGAGATCCTTAGCCCTTCTACCATTTGAAGATGCAGTGAGAAGTCACCAGCTAAACCAGGAAGAGGGCTCTTACAAAAAGGTCACCATGCTGGTGCTTTGATCTCAGGCTTCCTAGCCTCTAGAACTGTGAGAAAAAAAATTGTTGTTTATAAACCACCCATGCTGTAGTGTTTTGTTATAGCAGTTCGAATGGACTAAGACAACAGACAAAATAAAAATCTGAATTTAGGTATTTGTTAATAGCATTAAGGGATTAAGAATCATATGATATCCAGAAAATGTAGTAAAATAGCACTGATTATTCATTCATTTCAGTATTATTCACTGGTCCTTAGAAGTACCAGAAATTCTGCTGGGCCCTAGAAGACACAAACAGAGTAAAGATATAATCCAAGTCCTCAAGGGCCTTGCAGTTTAGGTGAACAATAATTTTCTTTCTTGAGATTTTTATGTACACAAAAAAAGGGCTATTTATGTGATACTGGGACTGCCCAGTTCTTGGCTTTCCTCATGTAGCATACATATCTGTTCAAGCATGCTTTGTTAGCCATAGTGCTAATGTACAATGTACGAATGTAGAAATGCAACCACAGTAAAGTTTGATGAACAACAGTTCTAAAATTTCTAGTGTGCTCTCACTGGAGGAAAGTAGGTTTGACGAGAGTTCGTTAGTTCACATTACCCTGCCCAATTCTTGACTATTTCTCTACGCCTTTTACTTTGATGTAAGAGCAGGTTGCACAGTATAGTCAGAGCAGTGGTAGGAATAGTTGATTGTAGGCTAGAAATCTTTCCCATTCTCCCTGCCCAACAACAAAATTACTATTAAGTTATGGAGAAAATGTTTGCAAAAAAGTTTTCATGGAACTTATCTCTAGAAAGGTAGCATTGCATTTATATCAGTGGTGAATGATTCACAAGGTGCTGGTAATCCCTGAAAATTGAGGAGGAGAGTTTTTCTTTTTAAAGAAAGTGACTAAGATTTCACCAGTCTTTTCATACAATAGTTCTGGATGGAGGAAGCTATAAAGAAGCACAAAATGCACGCATCAAACAATTTTTGCATATTGTAAAAATAACAGTAAAGATTTAGAGAGTAAAAACAAAACAGGGTTTATTAATTAATAAATATTTATTCAGTAATCACTATGAGAAAGGCACTATGCTGAGCATTGCAGGGGACACAAAAATGACTGAGACCATTGATCTCTGCCTTCCAGGAGGTTGAGTCATTGGGTGTAGGAGTATGACATATATATAGGTTAAAGGTTTCTATGACAAAGGTAGAAATAAAAGGTTAAAAGTTTCAGGAAAAATGAGACAATTTGGTTGAGTATGTGTTTGGGGCTAAAGGGCACTGTTGAGATTAGTGAAATGAGAGCTTTCTTCTGAGTCTAAGATGGATGGCATTTAAATTGGCAGAGATGGGTAGAGGTGCAGAAAGAGAAAGCCCAGTTAAGGAAATAGTTGATAATTCTGTGTCAGGGAATGAAGGGCATAATTTGGGGGAGAAATAGCTGCTAAAGCTAAATAGTATGGCAAAAGGTTACAGATATTTCTTACTATGTCTCTTATTTTTACCTACCTAGTTTTTTTGTTTTTAATCTAAATCTTTCTTCTTATCTTTTTTTTTCTTGTTCTTACAGAGAAAAATCAGTCCTCCAAACAATCATTTTATTTAATCGTAAGGTCATTAAATGTGTTTTATTCAAGCGTCTATTATGTGTGTTTTTCAGAAGTCACTGCAATGAAATAATACTCATAAGTCTCTAGCTTAGCAAGTCTTAGAGGATCAGAAAAGAAAAAAAGAATAAAAGCGAAGCTTTAAATATATGGATGTGAAACCAGGTGGTTTTCCATAGCAACACTTCCCCCACAGGCATACAGTTTTGATGCATCGCCTTTTAACTTTTAGTGGATTAAAGATAAAACCTCAGAGTTGAAACAGATCAGTAATTAGATTTTTCCCAGTCTCTACTTTAAAGAAGAAAATAGGCTACTCTCTATCTTGAGTTACTTTATTTTTGGCTTACCTTATAGTTGTTCAGCTTTGAGACATTTCATGTTTAGATTAAGCATGCCTTTGGGCAAATTTGATTTTTATCAGAGTAATTCCAAACCATGTTATATTCACAAAGTTAGAGGAATAAGAGCTTGTTTTTGATCACCTTTGATAGGCTAACACTAATGTTTTTTGTTAATTTTAAAAAGTGAGCTCTTGGATAATATAATTATTATTGTTCTGTCACAGATTAGTTATGTTCAAGTGCTTGCTGATTAGAATTATAAAAATTCACAAGCGATTGGAATTATCAAAGTTTGGTTATTACTTTTGTGGTTAATAGTAAAACCGTTTTTAAGTCCGGATTGTATTTACTCTACATATGAGTTTAATTTCTTCATTTAAAAATTATTATGAAAATACCAACTTAGATAAATTTTCTTTATGATGGAATCTGTTTTTTATAATAACTCTTTTACATGAAAAGACGTTGTCAGTGTGTTTGTAATTCTGTTTCCAAAATCGATCATCCACCTTAATTGTGTTCTGTTCATTTATATTAATAATTATAAAATAACATGCTGGAAATTGTTTTATTTGTTCTATACATAACCTGGAAAGGATGTTGTTTCCATGTCAATATGGTCTTAAATTTAAACTTTCTCTAAACTGGAAAAAGCAATTATAATTTTGTATGATTTTAATATACTTTTTTTGTGGCTTTTGTTCCTAAAATTATAGATTGCTTTTATAATATTAGTAAATTTATTAAATTTTAAATTTTATATAATTATTTCTTTTAGTCCTTTCTAGGCTACTCAAAAGTGTTTCTCTTTTGTTACTCTATTTATTAATTATATTTGATCTTTCTATATTTGGTTTAAATTTGAACTAAGAACCTTGATTTATAATCCATGTTTTCTTTTTTTTGGTTCAGTGAAAAAAAATTTTAATTATTAAGATGAGACTCCAGCATCAGGTTGAAACAGAAGATTTTCCATGACTGTTCATTATAATTATTAATACAGATAATGTCTTTACTGAAGGATGCCTCTGCCCAAATGACTGTTACTGATGTAAACAATGTAAAGCGCACTCAGACTGTCTCCATCGGAGGACTGAATAAGAGTACACAGGCCTTGAATTTATCTGAAAAATAATTTAATGGCTAATGTACTTGACTACACCAAGAAATAGACTACAAGTTTACAGTATCCATCTGGGAGTGGCCAGATGGATGTCTCTTTAATAAAAATCTAAAATATAGCTGTTTTGTCCCCTCCAATCTTCCACAATTAGTACTTTTGCCTAAAGAATGGAAGCAATTCATCATGATTTGGTTCCTAGATTACATTTTTTTCTTTCTTTCTTTTTTCTTTCTTTCTTTTTCTTTTTTTTGCCAGACTTTAGATTTGTTTCTAAGATGGAGAAGTGCTCAGGTTTAGTTTAGTTGCCAAACTTGTACTCAAAGCTATCTATAGCCTCTTTTTTGTTCCTATGCTGAAACTAGAGTGCTTAAAATTAATAAGGAAGACTTAAACTTTAAAATTAAGCATGTATAAGGATGGTTAGAGATCTAAGCAGGTACCCAGTGCATAGATGTGGAGTAATATTTTTTCTTGGAAGACTTTTTTATTTCATTAATATTCCTGGGTGATTCAATTACCTGGAGGCTATTTTAATGATGTGCTTATAGAAAGACTGGTGTTTTTAGAATTTCAACCATACAGTGCAACTGATATTGATGGAAAATTACACAGAAGAAACAGTCCTGTTCTATATAGCTAAGCTCTGGTAGACAAATATTTTATGAGTTTCAAGAAATACAAGTCATTAGTATTTAACATTACTGGTATAGGATATATCTGACTCTTGTTGAGTATTTTTGACAGAACACAGTGGGAAAAATAAACTTTGAGGGTATATTATTTCCTCCTCATTGATTTAAAGTCAGAGGTGTAGCTCTTTTGTCTGTATCAGCATTGCCCTGAATATAAAGATTGTTCAGTGGAAGCACATGACCAGCATGTCTAACATTCCTTGATCAGTTGAGAAAATCATGATACAGAAAGTTGAATAGAACTTTGACCCTAATTTGAATTCTATGGCTTTTGCCAAATTCTAATTTCTAACAATTTCCAGGGCCTATGGGATAAAGTCACATTTAATATTACTATTTGATATAGATGCTTTTAGCCATGACAGTAATTTCTAATTAAAAGAATCCACTGTACAAGTACCATGGTTTAAATGTATTGTTGTCTTAAAACAAAAATTCTAGAAATGTTTTGTTTGGATTAAAAAATCTCTATCAAATGGATTGAGTGACTTACCAACTGGTTTACACATTTCATGAAATGAGTCTTCATTACACTTCTAATTAATGGTGATTTGGAGAATTTATCCAATTTAGCACGTGTAATAGCTATTTTTCCTTATTTTCATTTATAAGAAGAAAATATAATAAAGAAGTGATGAGTTTTTAGAACTCATTAGTTTAAATTCTTTAATTTGCTATGTCATTGTTCACTGAGAATTTAAGCTGAATCCTTCATCATTTGCCTTCTGGTTGAGTACACTCTGCTCTCCTAACCTAGCTTTTAAAGATTGTATTTTGTATTTTTAATATCTTATAGTGCCTAGCACAGGACATTTCATATAGAATAAATATTGGTGAAGTGAATTAGTGTGAAAGAATCGTGTTCACCTAAAATGATTGTTACATGTTTTTGATAACAGATACATTTAGAGGAGAACAATGCACTCAACTTTGATCAGCATACTTGGCTAGTCCACTAAAATTTCCAAGACTGCCATTTGGCTTCTTATTTCAAGATATGAGTTGAAGGTACTGTATCCTATATTACATATTGGCTACAATATGGGAGATCACATTATGCAAAAAGGAAGCAATGCATGTTTTGGACATATTATATTTTGGGCTGCACTAGTGTTTCTGCCACATTAGTTTAGGAGCAAGTACTGAGAGTAGTCTGATAAAATATCAATGCACCAGAAGCCTATTATTGTTGCGTTCACTGACTTGGAAATTGCAGCTGAAATGACTCCTATGCAGTTGGATAATTATCTTGTTACTATCTTGTTTACTAGTCTGTGTGTGGCATAGATCTCTTGGATATTATAGCAATTTTCAATGTGGAATGTGAGAAGACTCAACAGCAGTACTGTAAACAAAGATTGGACTTGGTGTTGAGCAATTATGATATTCAGCATGGAAAATAATGTCTTTGGTTTATCCTATTTGAAAAGGCTTTTGAATTTGGTGTACCTTCTATGTTACTGTAAGAAGAGATTTTGTGATTCTCTCTCAATCTCTCTCTCTCTCTCTCTCTCTCTGTCTCGCTCTGTCTTTCTCTCTGTCTCTCTGTCTCTGTCTCTCTTTTCCTGTCTCTGTCTCTGTCTCCTGTTTTTTTCTCAGTAATTTAGGAAATTTGGCTTAAAAATAATAAATAACAAAAATAATTAAGCTTATTAAAATATGAGGTAAAGGAAGTTCTCAATTTTAGTCTTATGACTGCTAAATCGATACTAATAATAAAAACATTGAAATTAGAAGATAAATTTAAATTAATGAGCCCACTTCTTTTCTGAATAGAACGAGCACTCTATCTGTGGTAATTGTTTGTGTAAGGTTTTCGTTTTTAAGTTTTGAAAAATAAGTTTCTGCTTCTTTATTTCCATGTTACGCTTTGGTTGGGGAGACTGAATATTGTCATGAACTCTAAGTAGATTTGTAAAGAAAAATTGTCCCAGAATAGCCAATCAGTTGAATTCAGTCATATTAGTATAGTGGGAAGAGCAGAATTATATTTGCTTGGTCTTCCACATAAAAATGTTTTGTTTCTTCAAGCATCATGGAGCCAGTCCGATTCAGCTTTTGCATATAGGTGGATTAAACACAATGCCTGCTGAAAACAGTTTGCTCAGGCTGCTGTCAAGCCTTGGAGCCAATATAAATGCCTTGTAGTCAGATATAAATGCAGCCCATGCACACACACACAAAATTTAAACTCTTAATTGTACAAGCTTATAGGTAGTATTTAAGTTTTATTCAGGCTCATACCTGAAAGTCTCTTATGACTTTCCTATTTCCTTTTGCTTCAGGACATTGAAATGAACCTGACTCAGAGACAAGATATGCATATTTATATATGTTTTATGAGATCACCTAACCTTGAAAAAATGCAAAATAACTCAGAGAGGCCTGAATTATGCTTACTTTTCAAATTCTCAATAGTTCTTTATTTTCTGAACAGTGATTTAAAGTCCTTGTGAGTGAATAGTTTTCAAAAGGGGCATTTATTAATGTGCCCAATATATTATTTGTGGCCAAATATATTTTTTAAATAGCACATTTTCTAGATTTGAAAAATGTTGTTAGACATTTTTAGGGTCATTTTGCTGGCTTTAAAAGACATATTCTCAATAAATATTTTAATTTTGACTGGAAAAAGGAAGAAAGATGAAAAAAGGATACCTACTCAAGAGATTTCTTTTCTTTTTTTTTTTAATGTACAGTTGTTTATTCAGGATTTTCTTTACCAGAGTCTCAAATAGCATTCCCATAAACCACACATGCAGTAATAACTGATTATTATACTGATGAGTTTTAACTATTGCCACATATCGAAGAGCCTCTCAATCATTGAAGAAACATGATTAGATTAGTTTTAGTGTTAAGTGTTTAACATAATTTCCTCTTTCAGGGTACAATGTGTCATTCATAGAGATGCCTTTCAAATTTGCTCATGTCTGGAAAAGCTGGGCTAGGCTGGTTAAACATCCCTTATGTTAGCACATGCTAGATAAAAAGGGACCCTCTTCTCTCTCTAATGGCTTCATCTGTGTCATAATATTTTAGAAACATGGGTCTGGATAGTGGCTGAGTCCATCCTGATCATGTCTAGTTTTAAGAAACCAGGTGTTTGGCCCAATCTAGACTGCCCTCTGCATCTGCCTACTTATCTCCTTCCTTCCCCAGTACATCTTTCACAGCTATGTCTAAAAGATATTTTCATTTTGCCAGACTTTTGCCCATGAACCTGCCATGTGTTCTTTCTCTGCTTCCTGTCACCTCCCCATCCCTTTTCTGGTTGGCATCCAAGTTTAAGATGGTGGTCAACGGAGTAAAAAAAAGAGTATCAAGATAAAAAAAAAACCAAAAACAAACAAAAGAAAACAGAAGAGAAAAGAGGAGATGAAAAAATTAAAAGAGATAAATTTGTGTTCTTGGATATTCAGGATGAATGATTTATAATTTAGTTAGTTTATATCATGCTGCAACTTGGAAATATTGTCTTAAGAATCTCAAGATGGTTTCTTCCAGTTTAGAGTATGAACTGGACTAATTTCCTTTGTTAGAAATTATGGATCATTTTGCTGCTTCAGAAACACCAATGGGAAATGATCCAAAGGGAAAAGATAACATGTATCTTCAATATTATTGGCATTTTAATTTTTGCTTATGCATAATTGTTTTCATATCTAGAAAATATAAGGTAGTCTGAGAAACTCTTTTACGATCAGGCTGGGAAGGATCATTTCACTCTTAGGTCCCCATAGCACAATAGATTCTGAAAAGAGATATGAATTGGGCAGGACAAAACTGTGAGATTAAGAAAGATTTTATTCTCACCACATTTAACTTCCTCTATGGCAGTTCACTTTACTTTCCACTCTTCTTGCAACATCTTGTCATCTCAGACAATTCCCTGCCTTTCACTTTTACCCTACTGGAGCTTCCTCTCCTAAAAAAAGGGAAGTTAAACTTTATTGAATCCTACTTACATCAACTGTGCTTGCTTTTTAAATCCTGTTTATTATAAAATAAAACACAGATACAGAAAATTGTCCAAATCAACATATGACTTAATGATTTATTATAAAGTAAGCATCACCTAGGTCAATAAATAACCACCTTCTATTTGCTGCATCTGAACTATAACCCCTTCCATCCTGCCATGATCCTGACTTTTATAGTGACTTCCTTGCATTTTTCTTTTTATAGTTTTATTATTCAAATGTGGATCCCTATGCACTCTAGTTTAGTTTACATTTTTAAAAATTCAACATGCTTTTAAGTCTTTTAAAAAATCTGTTTTTCTTCCCTTTCATTTCTTTATAGTGTATCTGCTAAAAAAAAAAAAAACTGGGAAATTTGATATGTAGAATTTCCACAGTCTGGATCTTGATGATGCTATCTTTATGGTGCAGTTCAACATGTTTCTTTGTCATGGATATTTCTTGCACATTGGTTACTAAATCCAGAGAGGTGACCTGACTCACCTTGATTCCTTCTACAAGCCTATACATAGTTTTTGGCATGATTATAGGAGCTACATGTCTAGTTTTTTAATCTTTTTGTGATTTTAGCAACCATTGATGTTTAATGCTTATATTAATCATTCATCGGCAGTTGTAAATAGTGTTTTCTAATTCTATCATTTCTTTTTCTACTTATTAGTTGGAATATGTTTATAAAGAGACACTTCCTTTCATCTCCTATTGATTACCTAGTGGTGAAGTTCATATAAAAAAAGCTAGATATATGTTTCTTTCTGTCTCCTTATTTACTTGTTTTCAAGATAATGAGTTAGTTCCCTATCATCATCAGAAGGTGACCAATATTTAAAATATAATTATGAACTTATGAATTGAACATGCTTGATAGATATCAATTCATTGCAATTTGTATCATTGTTGAAGCTCACATACTATATAGATAACTTTTATTTAACCCTAATGTTACTAGATAGTCATCATTTTTTTGGCTAGAAATGACTCCGTCAGTAACTGAGTCTTTTTTTTTTTTCATACATTTCGTTCTTCTTTCCTCTTGTATTTCCTCCAACAGAATGTAAATAGTTTTATTTATTGTTGTAATAAAAGACATTTGTTATAAAAATATCAGAAAATACAAACAGCATTAAAAGAGAAAATAAAACTAATTTATATTCCCACCACTGAAAACACTGTAACATTTTGGTAGATACCCTTCCAGAATTTTCTATACATAGTATACAGAAATAAAATCTTACTTTTTATTCTATTTTATGATATTCTTAACAATTTTGTTTTATTTTTCAATTACAGTTGACATTCAACATTATTTTACTTTCTAGTGTATAGCAGAATGGTTAGAAATTATATAACTTTCAAAGTGATTCCCTGGGTAAGTCTTGCACCCACCTGACACCATGTATACTTATTATAATATTATTGACTATATTCTCTAAGCTGTACTTTATATCCTTGTATTTTGTAACTTCCAATTTGTACTTAAATTTTTTTTCTTATTTTTCAATTACAGTTGACATTTAATACTATTTTATATTAGTTTCAGGTATACAGCATAGTAGTTAGACATTTATATAATTGATGAAGTCATTCCCCTGATTAGTCTAGTACCTACATGGCAATATACATAGTTATTAAATATTATTTATTATATTCTCCATTCTGTACTTTACACTCCCACGACTATTTTGTGACTGCCCTTTTGTACTTCTTAATCCCTTCATCTTTTTAGCCGAGCCCCCATTCCCCAAAACACCTTTCATCTTGTAACCATTATATTGCTCTCTGTATCTATAAGTCTGTTTCTGTTTTGTTTGTTTATTTTGTTCTTTAGATTCCACATATAAGTGAGACCATATGGTATTTGTCTTTCTTTGTCTGACTTATTTTACTTAGCATAATATCCTCTAGGTCCATCCATGTTGCCCCAAATGGTAAGATTTCTTTTTTTATGGCTGGGTAATATTCCACTGTGTGTATATACTTCCTCTTCTTTATTCGGTTGTCTACTGTGGGCATTTAGTTGCTTCTATATCTTGGCTATTGTAAATAGCATTGCAGGGACATAAGAGTGCATATATCTTTTTGAATTAGTGTTTTGGATTTCTTTGAATAAATACCCAGAAGCAGGATTGCTGGATCATATGGTAGTTCTATTTTTAAATTTTTGAGAAATCTCCAGACTGTTTTCCATACTGGCTGTACCAATTTGCAATCCCACCAACAGAACAGAAGAGTTCCCTTTTCTCCACATCCTCAACAACACTTTTTTTTTGATTTACTGATGATAGCCATTCTGACAGGTGTAAGGTGATATCTCACTGTGGTTTTGAATTTCTCCTATAATTAGTGATGTTGAGCATCTTTTCATATGTCTGTTGACCATCCATATGTCCTCTTTGGAGAAATGTCTATTCAGATACACTGTCCATTTTCCAATCAGATTGTTTTTTTGGTGTTGAGTTGTATGAGTTCTTTATAAATTTTGGATAGTAACCCCTTATCAGATGTATCATTGGCGAATATCTTCTCCTATTCAGTATGTTCCTTTTTTCATTTTGTTGATGGTTTCCTTTGTTGTGCGAAAGCTTTTTAGTTTGATGTAGTCTCATTTGTTCATTTTTTCTTTGTTTCTCTCACCTGAGGAGATATATCAGAAAAAATATTACTAAGAGCAATGTAAGAGAGTTTATAGCTTATGTTTTCTTCTAGGAATTTTATGATTTTAGGACTTGATTCGAGTCTTTAAGTCTTTAATCCATTTTGAGTTTATTCCTGTATACGGTGTAAGAAGGTGGTCCAGTTTCATTTTTTTTTGCATTTATCTGTCCAGTTTTCCCAACATCATTTATTGAAGAGACTGTCTGTACCCCACTGTATAGTTTTGCCTCTTTTGTCATAGATTAAATGACCATATAAGCATGGGGTTTATCTGGGCTCTCTATTCTGTCCCATTGATCTACGTGTCTGTTTTTATGCCAGTACCATGTTTTGATTGCTATCGCTTTGTGGTATAGTTTGATGCCAGGTAGTGTGATATCTCCAACACTGTTCTGCTTTCTCAAGATTGCTTTGACTATTTGATGTCTTCTGTGCTTCCATATAAATTTTAAGATTATTTGTTCTAATTCTGTGTAAAATGCCATTGGTATTTTGATAGGGATTGCATTGAATCTATAGATTGCTTTAGGCAATATAGACATTTTAATTATGTTTTATCTTTCTATCTATGAGCATGGTATGTTTCCATTTATTTGTATCTTTTTCAATTTCTTTCTTCAATGTCTTATAATTTTCTGAGTGTAAATCTATTACCTTGTTGGTTAAATTTATTCCAAGGTTTTTTTTTTTTTCAATGCAATTGTAAATGGGATTGTTTTTCTAATTTCTCTTTCTCATAGCTCATTATTGATGTATAAAAATGCAACTGATTTCTGAGTATTAATTTTATATCCTGGTACTTTACTGAATACACTTATCAATTCTAATAGTTTTTTGGTGAACTCTTCAGAGTTCTTTATATGTAGTATCATGTCATCTGCATATAATGACAGATTTAGTTCTTTCCAATTTGGATGCTTTTTTTTTTTTCTTATCTGATTGCTGTGGCTAGGACTTCCAATACTATGTTAAATAAAAGTGGTGATAATGGCCATCCTTGTCTTGTTCCTGATCTTAAGAAAAATGCATTTAGTTTTTTACTGTTGAGCATGATGTTGAGTGTGATGTTAGAATTGTCATATATGGTGTTTATTATGTTGAGGTATATTTCTTATATTTCCATTTTGCAGAGAGTTTTTAATATAAATAGATGCTGGATTTTTCAAATATTTTTTCTGCATCCATTGATACAATCATATGATTTTTAGTCTTCATTTTTTTATGTGATATATCACATTAATTTATTTGTGGATATTGAATCAACTTTGCACTCCAGGAATAAATCCAACTTGATCATGGTATATGATCTTTTTAATGTATTGCTGAATTTGGTTTGCTAATATTTTGTTGAGAATTTTTGCATTTATATTCATCAGAGATATCAGCTTATAGTTTTCTTTTTTCTAATGTCTTTGTCTCTTTTTGGATTCAGGGTAATGGTGGCCTTGTAAAATGAGTTTGGGAGCCTTCTCTCCTCTTGAATTTTTTGGAATAGTTAGAGAAGGATAGGTGTTAATTCTTTTTTAAATGTTTGGCAAAATTCACCTGTGAAAAGAGCCGGTTTAGGACTTTTGTTTGTTGGTTTCTTTGATGACTGATTCAATTTTGTTAATGGTAATCATTCTATTCAAATTATTTATGTTTTTTATCTCTTTGTTGATGTTCTTACTGAATTCCTCTACACTTCCTCTAAGTTCATTGAGGATGTATCTTGACTCAGTCTTGGAAGATTGTATGTTTTTAGTTATATACTGTTGTGATTGGAGAAGATGCTTTGTGTGATATCAATCATCTTAAATTTATTGATACTTGTTTTATGGCCTATTATGTGGTGTATCTTGGAAAATGTTCCATATGCACTCCAGAAGAATGTATATTCTGCTTCTTTGAGGTGAAATACTCACCTCACCTTTGAGGTGATCAATTAAATCCATCTGTTCTACTGTATCATGTAAGGCTGCTGTTTCTCTGTGGATTTTCTGTCTGGAAGATCTGTTAAAGTCTCCTACTATGACTGTATTACTGTTCTCTCCCTATATGTCGATCAATATTTGCTTTATATATTTAGGTGCTCCTATGTTAGATGCATAGATATTTACTAAGGTCATGTCCTTTTGTTGGATTTATCATTATGTAATGTTCTTTGTGTCTTATAGCTTTTGTCTTAAAGTCTATTTTTTTCTGATATGTGTTAGTCACTCTGGCTCTCTTATGGTTACCGTTTGCGTGATATTTTTTTTTCTGTCTTTTTACTTTCGATCTATCTGTGTCTTTGAATCTAAGGTGTGTCTCTCGTAAGCAATATGTGGTTAACTGAATCTTGCTTTTCTGAATCTCTGCCTTTTGG
>NW_006442512.1:9248798-9276354 GCF_000325575.1 Pteropus alecto | reverse complement strand
GAATTTGTTTTCTGCTCCTTTGTCTTCCCATTTTGGCTGCCTTTTTGTGTCTGTTTCTATGTACTAAGCCAAGCTCCTAAGTCTCCTGGTCTTATTAGTGCAGCTTTGTGAAGTAGGTGTCCGTGGCACAGCCCTGAGAAAGGTTTAGCGGCAGGCCACATTTACCCCAAGCCTGTGCCCCTCTGGAGCCACCTGTTAAGATTCAGCAAGCAATCCACAGATGCTGTGCTTATAGTTGAAAGGCAAGGCCACACCAGAAACTGAGGCCAGCTGCCACCAGTATGAGTCTAGGCGCTGCTCAGCAAGGAGCACCTGACTCGTGGTGGGTATACTTGGATGTGGCTTGGGGGTCTAGGCGCTGCTCAGCAAGGAGCACCTGACTCGTGGTGGGTATACTTGGATGTGGCTTGGGGGGGGCTGCGAGTTGGGGGAGAGTTTCAGAGAATCCTCTGGGCAGAGCGACCACTGTTTTCTAGTTTGATGATGTCTTCGCTATGGCTGCATTGAGTCTGCACACTGGGAGGAGGGAGGGCTCAACAGAGGAACAATGGATACTGCTGGCACTTCTGTTCAGAGTGCGTCTTGCCTTGGTCCTCACTCCAACAACTCAGTGTCCTCCTGTAAGTCTCTGGTAGCCTCTGTGCAGCCGAACTAGCACTGGTGCTCAGAGTGAGCAGGCCTGTCACCGCGAAAGTCTGCTCACAGACTCGGCCCCTTTAAGAGGTGTCTGCTGCTACTGCAGCCTCTGTTCCACTCAGCCGCTCAGGACCAGGCAGCCTTCCGTCCTCGCCCCATTCTACCTTCTGCTGTTGCAGGGTGGTTTCTTAGATTTCTTCCTAGTTGTATGGCTTGTTCATCTAGATCTCAGGTGATTTTTCCTTGCTGTTTGCTCCTTGTTTGTCACAACTTTGATTTGGTTGCCAGAGGGATGAACAGAGCCTCTATCATCTACACCATTTTTTTCCCCTAGCCTATGTTTTTTAATTGGAGCATTTTATCCATTTACACTTAAGTACTTGTTTATTACTTTATATGTATTCATGTAGATATGTAGTTATTGTCATTTTATTATTCATAATTTTGATCTCCTCCTTCTCCTCCTCCTCCTCATCCTTCTCCAAGAATCCTTAACATTTCTTGTAATGCTGGTTTGGTGGTGATGAACTCCTTTAGTTTTTTTTTTTTTTTCTCTCTCTGAGAAGCTCTTATTTTTCCTTTGATTCTAAATGGTAGCTTTGCTGGGTATAGGAATCTTGGTTGTAGGTCCTTGTTTTTCACCACTTAGAATATTTTATGCCAATCCCTTCTTATATGCTAAGTTTCTGTTGAGAAATCAGCTGACATTCTTATGAGAGCTCCCTTGTGAGTAACTAGTTGCCTTTATCTTGCTGCTTTTAGGACTCTGTCTTTCACCTTTGGCATTTTAATTATGGTGTGTCTTGGTGTAAGCTTCTTTGGGTTCAGTTTGTTTGGGACTCTCTGCACTTATACTTGTATCTATTTCTTTTGTCAGTAGGAAAGTTTTCTGTCATTATTTCTTCTAAAATGTTCTTGATCCCTTCCTCTCTCTCTTCTTCTGATACTCCTATAATGAAAATGTTATGCTTAATGTTGTCCCAGACATCTCTTAAACTATTCTCATTTAAAAAAAATTATTTTTCTTTTTGTCGTTCTGATTGGATATATTCTGCTACCTTGTCTTTCAAATTGCTGACATGATCCTCTGCTTCATATAATATATTCTTAATTTCAGTTATTGTATCTTTTTCTGACTGGTTTCTTTTTATGACAACTTTCTATGTCTTTTTTAAAGCTTATTATCTTTTTGTTAAAGTTCTTACTAAGTTTCTCTAGCATCATTATAACCAGTGTTTTTAACTCTCTCTGGTAGGTATCTTGCCTCCATTTCATTTAGTTATTTTTCTGGAGTTTTCTCCTGTTCTTTCTTTTGGGACGTGTTTATATTTTTCTTCCTTTTGGCCACTTCTCTGAGTTCATTTCTATATATTCAGATTTCCTATGTCTCTCAGTCTTTACCGGGTGGCCTTATGTAGTAGATATCCTGTATGGCCCAATGGCACAGTTTCCCTGATCACCTATGCAGCGTGCTCCAGGAGTGTCCCTTGTGTGAGTTGTGTGTGCCCTCCTGCTGTAGGTGAGCCTTTATTGCTGTTGGCACATAAGTGGATAGAAATGACTCTCAACCTGATTAGCTCTGAGGATTGGCCAAACCCACCACATATGGGCTGCTATATGTGGGCAAACCCCACAAAGCAGCATTTGCCTCAACAGGCTTGTGTGCATGTTGAGTTTACCCTTTGAATTTGAGTATGCTGCTTGCGTGGCTAATTGGGTGGTACTCTATGATGGTCTGAAGCTGCCTCTGGGTGTGTTGTTTCTGGGGTCTTTTGGGAGGGGCTCCCATGCAGGCCAAGATCAATTGCTACCTGTGACCAGCCTGGGGCTACCTGGTAAGAACTAAAAAGTGATCTTCAGTTGATTGCTGCCTGCGGTGGACCTGAATGCATGTGAGAAAGGCCATGCTGTGAACCAAGGCTAGCTGCCACCAGTACTGAGCCTGGGACAGCTCAACATAAGGCCCAGGGCACCCTGGTGCACCTGCCTGTATGGCTCAGCTGCTGAAAGATCTTTAGGTGATAAGCTAGTGGAGTGAGGCAGAGTCTCAAGTAGTCGCCAGGGTTGGGCAAGTGTTGTTCACCAGGTTAATGCAGATTCAGATTTTACACCAGTGCTGAACTTGGGACCACTCTGAAATATGCCCAGAGTACACTGAGGCTAACTACCGCCCACTGCAGGCCCACAGATCCTGAAGAGTTGTCTAAGAAAGACTGTAGCATGGTTTGGGGCTGGTTGTCTGCCACTGAAAGTGCAAGCCAAGGCTAGCTGTTTGCTTCTGAAAGATCTTCTTGTGGTACGTGGGGTAGGGCTTGTTGCCCAGTTACTGAAAGTTCCTTCAGTGGTGCTGAGTTGGGTGGAGCAAGCAGAATTCACCAGGCCAATGCAGTTTCAGATGTGGCCATGTGGGGAAAGGATTTGACACAGGAAAGATGGTGGCCACCTGTAAGCTACACAGGAGAAGGACTCAACACAGGAATAATAGCTCTTACCCTGAAGCATACAACTCAGTTTTTCCCTGTATGCCTCTGGTGCCTCTAGAATTGGAGCCCAGGGTAAATACTTGAAAGTGAGTCTGTGTGCATGACCCTTTAAGAGGATGTCTGGGTTTCTAGCAGCCTTCCATCTCATCCAGGTGGGTGAAATCCTTGCTGAATTTCACAGCCAAATGTTATTGGGGGTGGAGAGGGGCACTCCTCTTTTCAGTATTAGAACTCTGAGGGAGCCCAGTGTGGGACTGGAGACCCTTGCTCCTCAGGGAGGAACCTCTGCTTTGAAGAAATCCCTCTCCATGCTCAACCAACACACATGAGTGTGGGGCCAGCCTGTTTTGCGTCTCTGCCCCTCCTACCAGCCTTGATGTGGTCTCTTCTTTATATCCTCAGTTATAGGAGTTCTTTTCAGCTAGTCTTCAGATGGTTCTCCAGGTTGATTGTTCTGTAGTTTAGTTGTATTTTAATGTGGTCGTGGGAGGTGGCAAACATAGCATTTACCTACTCTACCATCTTGGCCAGAGCCAATTTGTACTTCTTAATCCTTTCACCCTTTTTTATCCAGCCCCCCAAACCCTTTGTATCTATGAGTTTGTATATGTTTTGTTTGTTTGTTTATTTTGTTTTTTATATTCCACATATAAGTGAAATAATGTGGTATTTGTCTTTTACTGTCTAACTTATTTCACTTAGCACAATACCTGTAGGTTCATCCATGTTGTTTCAAATGGTATGACTTCATTATGACATTCTTTTAAAATCTATGTATGATGAATGTATGTCCATGTGTATAAATATAAACTAATCATCACTTTTAATGTATGGATATAAATTAATGGGTATTTAGATAGCTTCTATTTTTCCAACAAAAATAATGCTACTGAATAATTACTAAAAATAATGTTATAATAAATAATTACTTTTGTATTAGAAATGCAGAACATTTTTTTCTTAAACATTTCTGAATGAGTAATGGATTACAAGACATTGCTTCTGCCTCTCCTCTCCCACAACTGCAGTTTTAATATAGGGTTCTATAACTTGTGGCTTCACTCAAGGTGATGAGTAGTAGCAATCAGATTACTTGCTCAATGATTTGGAATTGTAAACTAATAAACTGCATTAATAACTGATAGCTTTAGTTGGGGGCTGTAGTAGTTATATTTGGCCATAGTAAGCTGAGAGACTATAGAAGAGAAAAAATGGAGCATACATACAGAACCTACTATAGGCCACAATCAACATTTTAAATAGGCAGTACAGCATATTGAAGTGCTATAGAAAGAAAAAGGAGAGTGGAATAAGGGGGATGGGCATACATGCTATAGGAATGGATGATGTGGCTCTTGTGAGACAAATAGAGAAAGGCACTGCCTTGGTTCTGGCAACTTTACAGTTACTAGTTCCAGTTTCCATGAATCTTACCTAGCTGTACTTATTTATTGTGCTTTGTTTTTGTGACATTTAGGTATCCTTTAATGTCTTTTATTATGATTATTATTATTATTTAGATGAGTTTGAATTTGTTTTTGTTCTTTTCAACTTTGATGAAAATGTTCTTATGAACTAATTTTTGAGGTCTTATCCAATTATTTTTGTAGAATAATTTCTTATAAATGGATTATTAGATTAATGAGTATGAATATTAATATTTTTCAGACACCTTTAGCTGAATTTGTGATTTGGTTTCCTAACTCTCAGTAATATTGAGGGAGATAATAAATATCTATGTGACAAATAGCCAAACACATGGTATATCAGACAGGGTCTAATAAGGAACCAGAAACTACAGCAGTTATGACATGAACATTTGATATAAAGAGTTTTTTATAACTCTTTTTTACAGTTTTTACAGGTAACATCTGTAGAGAGTGGCTGCTACCCTGAGAGCAAGAAAGGAACTGAGAGGAAGGTCCTGCAAGACTGAGATTCAGTTCTCTGAGGAGAGGGTGTGGTTGCCACTGTGATGACCAATGAGTTTGATGGGGACTGCTTGCCTTGAAAACTTGAGAGCCACCACTCTTGTAGTGACTCTAGCTAATGAGCATCTGAAGCTGAACTGCCAGGAATGCAGTTAGCTGCTGGGACCCCCGTATGTCCCTTCTTCCTCCTTTAGCCCGATAGTGTCCTTCTAAGACCCGTGAATGGCTGTGCCTAACAGTGAGCCAACTAGCAAAGAAATGTAGTCTGTTCAGGGGAAATAAGGTGGGTGTGGAGTTGGGAGGCATTATTTTAATACCTGCATATCTAGTCAGTGTATCCTTTAAATTCATAAACAGAATATAAATAAATGATCCTTGACTTATTATGGGGTTGTGTCCTGATAAAACCATTGTAAGTTGAAAATACGTATCATAAGTTGAAAATACATTTAATACACTTAACCTATTGAACATCATAGCTTAGCCTAGCCTACTTTAAACGTGCTCAGAACACTTACATTAGCCTACAGTTGGGCAAAATTATCCAACACAATGAATATGCTGTAGAGTATCAGTTATTTACCCTCATGGTGGCATGGTTGACTGAAGCTGTGACTATAGAGTATCATAAAGTATATAGCTAGAAGAATAGTTTCTACTAAATGTGTACTGCTTTCAGAACATCATAAAGTTGAAAAATCTTAAGTCAAACTATTTTAAGTTGGGGACCAACTACAGTTTTAATATAATAGAAAATAAATTAAAATTGAATGCTTTTGCTTTTCTCTACACAAAATAAATAGTATATTTGGGTATAATCCTATTTGATCTGAAGCTATTTGAACATGATAAAAGTTTGTAATAATTTAAAAATTTCATCTGTGGGCTCTAATTATGTATCACTATCTGGTATAGAATGGTTTGTTTCATCATTCAGTTTTGCTCAAGTGAGGACCAGATAGTGCTTTAGTCCAGAGAGAATTTTATTGATTTAAGTTTAATACTGTATATTAATCTTACTGTGAACAACCTTTTCAACTCATCAGATTCCATATATACTGCTTACAATTATTTTCCACATATAACCTGAAAGCCTTTTCAAATACATTTGTCTCACGGGAATCCAAAATCTCTAGGAACATTTTTTAGTGTGTATTCACTGGTTGCCATTTCAAGGTGCAGCAACACCTGGTGAGACATTCACAATTTATCTATTGTCTCTTAGAGAAAGTAGTAAATTGTACAATGACCTAGATTTTCTGTATTTCTTTCTCTCTTTTTTTTTCAGATTGCATCTGCTTAACAAATTACACTAATATAAAGAAAGAAAATTATTCTAAAGTAATATTTTGACTACAAGTATAATTTATGTAGAATAGTCACCACTGCTGAATATTTTGTGAGCAAAAGTTATCCTCTTTTAACATCTCATATTACACAGCCTAAGTTCAAACTCCCATCATATCTCAGACTATTAGGCTGGCCTACTAAATTGTATCTTGAACTCCATTCTTACCTGTCCCAAATCTGTCCTCCATGCTTTATATCTGCAAGGTCTTTCCAAAAGAGCTGAGCTTGTTTCATATTTGCTTTTCTCCAATGTTAAAAAAAACAAAACAATTATTCCCCAGTAACTAAGTTCCTTTGAAAGTCAGACAAAGTCACATCTCCAACTGCTCACCCCTTTTACTCTGTACTTCGGTTTCTTTAACTACTGGCCATTTTACACAAGTGCATGCTGTTTTGTACCTAGTGGGTTTCTACTCATCCTTCCAGATCCAGATTAAGGGTTGCCATGCAGACATTCCTGATACTTGGGAAGAGCTGTTTAATCTTTGCCACTAGTATTTTATTGCAGCACTCGTTCAGACATTTCAAATATTTTAGCACCTATTATGTGCATGAGAAGGGAATAGACAGAGATGGGGTAAAAGATAGGATATTTTATGTAGGATGACTAACTTCTCTGAAGTAATGTTGAGCGGAGAGCTGAATGAAGTGTTGGATTGAGCCATGTGGTTCTCTAGGAGAAGAGCATTTCAGGCATTGGGTATAATAAGTGCAAAGGCCCTGAGGCAGGGGTGTGCTTTGGTATAGAAAAAATTACCTGACTGGCAGGAGAAGAGGAGCAAGAGAGAGAGCGGTTAAAGACAAGGTTAGGTACTGGGATAGGCCTTGTAGACCATGATAAGGATTTTAGGTTTTACTTTGAGCAAGATGAAAAGTGAAATATTGTATAAGGACATATAGGGTTAAATCTCTCTTCTCTATTTACTTTCATAATAGAAAATAAATTCATCTTTCGGAACACTGGAATGTGACATTTTCTAATTCTTTTCACTTTTGCAGCAAAACCTGACAAGTAATAGTGGGTTAACCTGTTGTTTTGCCTCTGTAAGTAGGAGATATACTTAGGTGAAAGGAAATGATGATTCTTGGAAAAATCAATTTCTTCTTATTAAATCTCTAAAAATGAAAAAATAAAAAAAGATTCACAGTTTTTCGAGTTCTATGGAAAATAGCCTTGTAGTAGTCAGTAGTGGTTTTTGATCATGTATTAACCCATATTCCAAATTAAACTATTTCAATGGGCCATTTTTCCTTATCATTTGGTATCTGAATACATGGGCTATATTTGTAATTTAAATTACTCTTTAAAAATTCATGTGAAATCTTGACAGAGGCAACAAAAATAGAAATGGAGTATATAATTGTTTTCTGTATAGAAAGAACTTTTTAAAAAGAGATGAGATCTTTATCATTTTATAGAATGAATTAATGTATAAT
This sequence comes from Pteropus alecto, assembly GCF_000325575.1. NCBI lineage: Eukaryota > Metazoa > Chordata > Mammalia > Chiroptera > Pteropodidae > Pteropus > Pteropus alecto. The sequence continues at coordinate 9,268,517 of NW_006442512.1, read as the reverse complement.
TTACACAACTCTTTTGCAATTCAATATGGATTCTAAAAGTAATATAAATATATAAATATATCTGAAATTATAATTGACTTTTAAAAATAAAATAGATATTTTAAAATCATAGATATATTCAGAATTAAAATTAAAATCTATATTAGAAATTATATGTGAAATTCAGGGATGTTGGAATTTCAATAGAATTATACTTTATCCAATCAAAATTGGTATAGTTATATTATTCATTTTATATAGTATGTGTTCCATTCTAGTTTTGATATGAATTTCAGAAGTTCAATACCGAAAATGTGAAACTGAATGAAATCTATCTCTAAAGGGCTTTATTAACTTCTTTTTAATAACTGAGGATGTTACATGACTAACATTTTAAACCTACCACACAAATTGATCAATAAAAAATTCAGTTTCAACAACATTAAAATAACAACAAAAAGTTTCAACTATATAAAACTGTGCCAGAGAGATTTGAAGTGCATTAGAATCCAATGAAAGTGTAGATTTTAGTCCATGCTCATGTTTTTACACTCCAAAAATCTTAGAGTCCGTGCAAGAAGGTGATGATGGAGTATATTTCTCGTAGGCTTAAAAGCCATCATACCAGAAAAGAGAGAGGATAAACCAGAAAATATTTTAAAGAGTTGCCCTTCCTTACCCATATCATATATTAGATGTAGGTTATTCAGTTTTGGATACTTGGTATTTTGTGAAAAAAATAGAATATTTCTTTTATGTTAAAGTCTCACGTGTGCTCCAATGCTTCCATGTTACTCAAAATTTCATTCGAGTTCCAGAAGATATTAAATATAAAGCTAGATTTTTTTTTTAAAGGTTGCTGAATTAGTGTCCCATTCATCTCTAATTTAGACAAAACCCACATAATAGAACAAACAAACACCATTTCACTCACAGTTCTTTTCTGGCATTCTTTGGTGTGTATGTGTACTGTATTCTCAAACAACCAAAGAACTTAATATTAAAGAAACAGGAATGATTTATATAATGTGACTAAGCCCATCTGCTTAGAGTAATACATTTTGAATAAAAATAAGGCAGTGAATTTGGCCAGAGAGGAGGACTAACAGAGGGAGCAAAGCCTGTGTTCAGTATACATTGATGTGGCCCAGCTACTGGATCCAGCTGCATGCAGGAGTCCCAGGAGTTCCAGATCTTTTGTTTACCAGCTGTCAAAATATCCCCAGGCAAATAGGCTGCTGAACTGCTTTTGTTGTGATGTGTTCTAATCCCGGTGTGCCACACTTTGTTCAGGTCTCAAAGTGCCTGGGAGAATTTCAGGAAAAACTTGAGAACAGAAAACACTTTGCTAGGATGGGGTGAGAAGAGAGGGAGATAGAGAGAATAGGGCCTGTCTGGTAATATTTTATTTCAGAGAACATATTTTTTCCATTTCTGTTAATCCCCAATTCCCACTATTGTAGGCACGAAAGATAGGACAGAAGATTCAGAAAAATAGCACACGAACAACTTTTACTAAAAAGTTACCTTTTTAGTAAAAAGGCAACAAAAGTCAGGATCTGAGGAAACCAGGAATGGGAAATTCTTAAAAAAAAGGAAATTACTATAGTCCTGTAACAGAAATAGTAAGAATATTCAGGTATAGGTTTAAAAAAGGAGAGATAAACACTGAAAAAGAAATAGAGAAAGTAGATGAACAAATATCCCATTTATCTTCACATTAAGTAAAGCTTCTATGGCCAGTTTTTACAATTCATTAATATGGTGAATCATTTTCTGATAGAAAAATTCACCTGTGATGGTAGAGCCCCTAAAGCAGAAAATCTTCAGACTTCCTGATTTTGAATTTTCTGAGCATTGATGGTTCCTCTCACCTGGCTTGGCCCTTTGGAGATGTTCTTGGAACAGCATTTCTCCTGCTAATCAACGTGGCAGGCCTTGGAGATTATTAACACTGTCTTGCTTTCAAAGTCCTGAGCCCCAGGGTATCCAGTTGTATAGAAAAACACAGACAGGGAAACTGCTGAGTTTCTGTCTCTTTATGGAGAAGGAAGCATCCCTGTTAATTAAATGAAGAGTTTGAAAGTTGCTTGGAGAGTTGTTTGTAGCTCTCCTACAAAGAGTTTTCTTTGTCATGTTTTTGGAAGTCAAGGCTCCAGTTCAAGCTGTGTGTGTGTGTGTGTGTGAATTAAGATTTGAGCTCTTTTCATTAAGGAAAATTAAATCTTTGCAATCAAACCTCTAACTATATATAAAAAATATATATAGATCTCAAATGTAGATTTGGACTATCTACCCCACTACTTTTTACTAGCTCTAAGGAAACGATTTGGAAATTTAAAGTGGTGAAATACATCATAGTCAGAAGCCCAACTTTTAACTGGATTTTAAACATTTGTGTAATCTCTCCTTTATTATCTGCTATAAACACAGGGCCTTGAAAATGACATCTGTAGGCAGCTAGGACTCCAGGCTCCACCTACTGCTCCTTTAGTCTGTGTGTTGTTGCAGAGTTGCTGGCTTGTTTACAGTGCATGGTCATTTTGAGCACTCAGGAGCATGGAAGAGCAGCTCTGGGATACCAAAGTCTTAACACTGTTTGATATAAAATGGGAAAGAACTTGAATTTGGGAGCCAAAGCTGGGTTCAGATTTCTGCCTGACCTGTTACTAGTTGTGTGACCCTAGGAAGGTTACTTATTTCTTTAACATTCATTATAAAAATGAGAATTTGTGTGCTGGTTGTGTTGACAAATAATAGCTATTTTGTTATTTAGCACTGATAAATACAATATTGACACTTCGAATCTTAGAATTGAAGTCATCTAAAGTTCGCATACATCTTCTTTCTTGACTCAGGTATTTAAGGAGTCAGGCATTTGAGAGAGATAGTTTTACTCTGTCTTCAAATTATTTTCATGCATATTTTCAGGGAGAAGGCATTAAGTTGAATTTTGAGCACTCATTATCTTCAAGGTCATCTTCTCATTCCATCCTCCTACATCTTTTATCCAATTTTTAGTAGGAATAATTGCATTTTGTTGCACTTTGATTTTCCCTGCACTGTTGCAGCTATTGCAAGAAAGGATGCTGACTTTTCATCATCCTGAACCCAGAACCCAATACAAACATATTATATATACACCACCCTCACCCTACTGACACAGTAGACTGACAACTTCTCTCTTTTATAGTCTCTTTTTAACCAAGCTCTCCTTTGCATGTAGAGTTCCTAAATTAAATTCACTCCTCTGGCTGTTGTCACCTGCATTGATATAAATAATAATTATTCCAGGTCACTTAAGATTACCTTTTTAATAACTTCTAATTCTTCCTGTTGTTTTATAACTTAGATCCTACCAGAGATTTTTAAAGGTGCCAGGTTTCTTTTCATCTGAATATTTAAAATACATTAGACAAAAATTTCAAAGAGAAATATACTAAAGATCCTTCACATGAAACTCATTTGTTTCTGATGTTGCAGTCAGGTAACATGCTTCCACTAAGTACTTCCACTGTAAATGTGTAAACTTCAGAAAGTGTTTGTATCAAGTGGGGGCTGGCAAACTATGCCCGTCGGCCAAGTCCAGCCCACTGTCTCTTTCTGTAGAGCTTACAACCTAAGAATGGTTTTCCCATTTTTAAATGATTGAAAAACATCAAAAGAAAAACTATTCATGATACATGAAAATTACATAAAACTCAAATTCCAGTGTCAAAAGTTTTACAAGAACACAGCCACTCTTGTTAGGTAGTTAGGTAGCCGTGAGCAACGAGAGTGAAGGCCTAGTCTGTAACTATAGGAATGACAATGGTGACCCAACCCAAAGGCTGCTCCTGGGACTTCTCATTTTCATTAACAATACCCCTACATCCTTGAGTACAAGAAATAAATTACCATAGCACAGCAACTAGTTTAGGCCAGCCACAAACACTTGCGCAGTAAGGACTACTCTGACCTTTTCACCTCAGTCTCATTATACCATCATTAAAATATCATACATATGCCTGGAAGTTCATGAATCTAATTTAACATACTGAATCCTGGGTAAGGACACGCACAGTTAACAATAGGTTTTATAACAGCCAACTGTCAATCAAAATAACCTCACATCCAATTAGCTAGCATCACCCTTGTAATCTCTCATCATGACCATATGTAAGATAAGCCTCTCCACCTCTACGAGGCTACGGCCCTCTCTAGTGTAGCCCATTTTTCTCTTGAAATGTACTTCAATAAATCTACTTTTCCTAAACTTCGCTTATCTGTGATTCTTTATTGCATTGGCAGAAAGGACCCAGCCCCTTCTTTCCCAGCACCGCTAGGGCAATGACGAATTTAGATTGTCCCCAATGGTAACACTCTCATTTGTTTACACATTGTGGTTACTCTCATGCTGCATCAGCAGAGATGAATAATTTCAACACAGATTGAATGGTCTGCAAAAGATAAAATATTCACTACCCAACCCTTTACAGAAAAAGTTTGCCGACCTCTGGTCTAAAGCCTTCCCTGTAGGGAATATCATTGATGTGTTTTATGATTTATATTATTCTTAAGTGTTTAAACTTCTTCCATGTTATTAAATGATTTGCCTAACCTCACAATATTAGTGCCAGAGGTTGGGTTTCATATATCTTCTCAAAAAGACCAACTTTTTAAACTTAATGAAAAAGATTAAAGAATGTTTATGTTAGAGGAAAAAACTGTATTTTTAATCTTTTATTTATTTATTTTTAAAAATAAAATTTATTGGGGTAACATTGGCTAAGAACATATAAATTTCAGCTGTACAACATAATACTACATCTGTATACCTATAGTGTGCTCATTACTCAAAACCTAGTCTCCTTCTGTCACCATTAATTTGACTCTTTTTATCCTCTTTGTCTTCCCCCTAACTCCATTCTACTCTGGTAACCATAGTTCTGTTGTCTATGAGTTCATTTTTTGTTTGTTTATTTGAAAAAGCTGTATTTTAAAAATATGCAATACTTTTTCTCTTTCATTTTTTAATATGATTTATTCAGACCCAGGCATTTTTCCAAGTAATTTATAAGGAATTTATTCTTGGATTACTTACAATATAATAGATTAGGGAACACGTATGTTCCTGAAATAGCTGGGAAAATAAGGAGTAAATTCATAATATTGAGCTACAGATTTTGTATACATATGCACAGTGAATGTAGCAGAAAGGAAAATACCATAAAATTAAGAGTAAAAAGTATTATTTTCTTCTAAATTTTGTGATGTATGATTTTAAGTTTTATCAAAGCTTCCAAATAACATATCAATGACAGGATGACATAAAATGAAAACTTAGGTAAATTAGATAATCAGCTTTATATTTTGCCTTTTGTACTAATTTCTGAATTAATGATATATAACAAATGGTAGTTATCATTACTATACGATATTTTCTAGTGGAAAACAGAATTGAAAATTCCATACATAGAAAAAAGAATATTTAAAGAGAAAATGACTAATTTTATAAGCTTTGATCATCTTATAATTAAGCACTGATTATCTTAAACTTAATCTGATGTAGTATAAAAAACTGTACTATAATTTAGCTACAAACATTAAAAAAAACATTTTTATTAAGGATAATTTCAAACATACAAAAGTAGAGAGAATAGTATAATGAGCCGTTTATATAGCCATCACCCAGTATCAAGAGTTACCATCTCAGAGACAGTCTTATTTCATTTTTAAAATGTCCCTACCCAACACTGAATTGTTTTAAATCAAGTGCCTGCAAATAGTGCCTGTATGTATCTCTAAAATATAACTACTTGAAAAAGTAGCATTATCACACAAAAAAATATTAAGTCAAGATCCAAATAAAGAATGTGCATTTTAAATTAGTTACTGTATCTTTTAAATCTATAATTTTCCTATTCTTCTTTTCTTCTATGCAATATTTGTTGAAGAAACAAGGTTATTTGCTCTATAGAATTTCTCATATTGTTAATTTTTGCTAATTGCACCACAATGGTGTCATTTAACATGCTCCTCTGTCTCTTGTATTTACTGTAAAAGGTATTTGGAAATAGAGGATTGATCAAATTAATGTTCAATATTAGGACAAGAATACCTCATAGGAGGATCCATCAGAAGGAAAATGAATTTCCTGCATGTCTCTCTTTTTGTGATTTAGGGGCCTTGATGTTAATTACCTAGATACATTATTTCATTAGGATGACATTGTAATTCTATCATTCCTTCTTTATTTATTACTTGGAAAATTTCTATAAAGAGAAGCTTCCCCTCATCAACTATTTGGTCACCTCAAGTACAGTTTGTATAGGAATGTGATTTTTTAAAAAAAAATTTTCTAAATGAGTCTTGCAAATATATATTATGCATGTCATATATTTGTATATGTACATGTATATTATACATATGCATATATTGATTTAAACATAATATAAAGTTTTTAGTCAATTGCAGTTACTATTCTTATTGCTCAAAATATTCCACTTTTGGCTAGTGGAGTTTACAAAATTTTAAACATATTTTTTAAAAAGGCCCCTTAATACATGCCATTAGAGTCTCTAGATGTGATTTTATTTAAAGTTTAATTTAAATATTTTTAATATTTTATCTTTATATATGCCATATCTTCTTTAGTGCTTATTATTATTCAACTAAGAATTAAATCTTTCAATTTGAATTTTGTGCTAGAGATGGCAATCTCCATGTTTATTCTAAGGTCAGCCCTTCTTGAGTCCCGTGATCAGCTTGCCCTGGATGAGGCTTCCTGCTTGTTTCTGCCCCTCTCATCATTTTTTTTCTTTTTTAAAAAAGCATTTTATTTTATTATTAGTTTCAAGTATACAGTACATTGCTTAGACATTTATACAGTTTATGAAATGATTTCCCCACTCCCCCAAATTATTCTATCACCCATCTGGCTCTATATCTAGCCATTACATGACTGCTGACTCCATTCCTATGCCATGCTCCCCATCCCCATGACCATCTCTCAACTACTAATTTGTACTTCTTTAGCCCTTCATCCCTTTCTTCCAGCTCCCCAACCCTCCTCCCCTCTGGCTGTCACCAGACTATCCTCTGCGAGTCTGTTTTTGATTAGTTTGACCTTTTTGTTCCTTAGATTCCACATATATGAAATTATATGGTATTTATCTTTCTCCGTCTGACTTATTTCACTCAGCATAATAACCTCTAGGTCCGTCCATGTCGTTGCAAATGGTAGGATTTCAATTTTTTTACTCGTTTGTAAAAAGAAAAAAAAATCGAAATCATTTTCTTCTTGACAAAGCTTGAAGGAGTTTTCTGCAACCAAAAAAGCCTAAGACAAATGGAAATGTTCCTGTAAGTAAACACTAGAATGAAAATAAAGAGATTTGATTCTTGTTCTGTCTCTGGCACTAAGTAAATTACAATTTGTCAAATTGGTCTAGATCAAAAACTTCCCCAATGATATCCCTCAAAACAGTAATTCTATGGGATCCTCTGTAAAAAGTTTTCTTGGTCAAATAAATTTGCGACATATTGTCTATAATTTTCCTGTCTTGGTATATTACTAAACCTGTTACCAAGCTAAACGAAAAGGCTCTTAAAATATTACAGGAAAGAAATACATTTATCTTGGTATAACTGTGCAGTTGCCTAAATCTACCTGGCCACAAAATCATTAACACTGTTACCCTGTGCCTCTTGAGTTCCAAGGAACACTCCGGGAAATACTGGGATAGCTAATGTCCTGATCTCTCCTAACTCAGAAAGTTTGATTGTCATGATAAAATGTGTTGTAAATCAGTTGCCTCCCCCACTCCTCTCCCCCCATGTAGAACTTGCTTTCCTTCTTGTGTTTTACTCTGCTCAATCATTAAAGCTAACATTATTTCGTCCCTATGGGGAATATTTATCATTGGATCCTAGATTTCAATTTGGGTATGAATTTTGGTTGCAGTAATTAAAGAGGTCTAGAGAAAAGTAGGGCTGTCTTTGTCAAAGTAGACAAAAGGGGTCTCTTAGGAAGATTAATGTGACACTGGAGTATTAGACAATGAACTTGGAAAAATGAGAGTTTGAAGTCATACAAAATAGAGATTAAAACCCAAACCAAGGCAGTCATAGTGGAAATAGCAAATGGAAGAAAAATTATTCCTTATCAGCTAAGAGGATTTTGACTTCAGTATATACATTTAGCATCACCAGGGCTTTTGGTTTATGGACCTGGCAACTATTAGGCACTAGCTCTGCCATTAACTGTGTCACCCTCAGTAAATCATATGGGCCACAGCTTCTTTAATTTTAAAATGAAAATGTTTCACTAGATGATCCCCCAAGGTCTCCTTCTCTTCTAAGTCAATGATCCTGTGAAATGTGTTTAAAAACCTTGTGTGATTTGTATACTATTGGTGTATGGAGAAACAAAGCAAAAAATACTTCTTCTTTTTAAGTGTATTTATTATACTCCCAATAACCAATTAAGCTTAAAATATGGGGCTAGAGTTTTCTTGAAGATATTGGTAATAAAGGCGATGTAAGGAAAGGAGCTAGTGGCAACAGAATTTAGAATTTAGAATTTAAAGAAAGAATTCTAAAACTCATTTTTTTCCTTTCCAATATACAAATGAATAAATAATTTTAGGTAATTATTAGCATTAGAGTAATATAGAAAATATTCTGCATGTAAATAATTTTGATTATTTGTGGAGATTGTTAAAAATAGAAAACACACGAATAGACAATAGCAGGGAAAGAAGATGGACCCTGGGACAAGTAGAGCAGTTGAGATAGCTATCTACACTGTGAAAAAGACCTAGATAGGCTGGGACATCATTTCAGATTTTATTTTCAATTCCCAACATGATCTTTTACTAACCTTTTCCTTTTTAATTACATTCACATTTATCCAAGCCAATAGCTTCAGAATTACTGTGCTTTTCGTTTCATGCAGTTGGTTTGTAAGTAGAGCATGTCTGGGTTCCTCTGTGGGAAAGAGAATTTAAAATAAAAGTTAATTTTAATTATGTGACAAAACGTCTGTAAACACAGCAAAACTTAGTCATGGTCCCACACAAAGTGGCTTTATTAAGCTGATCATGACTCTGTCCAAAGTAAAGCTTCAAAGCTACTTAAAAATATTTACTAGTCTGATGCAGTTAAGGGTAAATGACCTTAATGTATACTTGTAGTGAAGAACCAGGTACTGTAATGAACTTGAGGATACAAGAGGAGCCCTAGTATTCAATGATACAAAATAGAGTGACAGATTTTTAATTTCTCATCTCAGGCCTGCAAAACTACTGCATAAAGCAGTCATGAGCAGTGTCCATTTTTAATATGGTATTTGCAATTCAAATATTTTTCTTCTTCAATTTCAGTCTGCAATTGCAAATACCATATTCCCCTCTTGCTTATTATATCCTTAGGGCTTTGTTCTGCCAAATTGTTGGCTCACAACTTTCCATGGTAATATAGAACCAATTCACTTTATTTCACCACAGGTTATAAATGAAAATGGAAACAATTTGCTGTTAAGAAATCTTTCATAAACAAAATGTAAATAACTTATTAAAACAAACTAAGGCTATTTTAAAAGAGCACTGCAATATAATTATAGAGGTTATATTACAATAAACTTCTTCTTAATAGTCAGATGATATCCTTCTGTATCTAAATGAAAATAATTTCTCTTAGGAACTTTTTATCTATTTCTATTTTTCCCAATCAGTTAGCTACATGCTTCTGACTGTGGTGGGAGTGGGATGTGTGTGTCTTGGAGTTATTCAAGAGGTTCTACAAATCAATTTGTATACTAAGCATTGTCACTACACAGAATAATCCTTTTTTCACATTTGTGGACCATTATTATAAATATAGTAGAAATCATAATTAAATTTATTCAGAACAAATAAAATCATGGCAATTTTTTTTTGTTTATGCAGTTTCTTAACATGTTCTCAAAGTATCACCTGTATCAAATAAAGATTTTACATGTAAATCTAAAAAGGAGTTTCTCATACTCCTAGTTGTAAACCACTTCCCTATCTAATATGTTGAATAATAAATTGGTCATTAAAAGAATTATTATGAATTTCAACATGATTCCGTTAAAGCAGAGTTTCTTAACCACGAGTTCATGGACCCATGGAAACTACTTGTAAAATTTTATGTGTACAAGCATATGTTCATATTTTCTGAAGAGAGAATACAAAGCACTGTTCATTCAATTAGCAAAAGTATCTGTGGTCATAACAAGATTGGGAAATATTGTATGAGAGAAAGAGACGGACCTGAAAAGAGTGGGTATACTTTGAATTTCCTTTGAAACGAACTATATTTTTAAAAGGTGAAAAAAAATTCTAGACAGCAACTAAGAAAAAGTTTCATAGATTGATTTGTAGAAGAATGGCATATTTGAACAATAAATTAAATGTGCTCTTGTAGTAATTGCTTAGAGATAAGGAAAATTCAGATATACTACTCATTCTTTTAGAGAACTATTATCAATACTAACCTATGTTTTTATAATTAACACATTTTTATTTTACCTTCTGTGTTTGTAAGGAGCTATCATTTACTGGAAGGAATACTTCAGACCAAAAGTTGAGAGGTTTGTTTCAGATTTTTTTCTTCCATTGCTTGATCATTTAATATTGAGAGAGCAGTTTGCGATGATTATTTAAAAAATGATCTCTTAATTAAAAATAAATTTTATTAGTTGTCCGATTTTGAACAATCAAAACACCCATGTTAGCAAGACTGTTAGAAATGTTCCCCTTTAAACTAGCCACACTGGTATCAAGTAATTATGAATTTAGTTTCTCTTTTCTTCATTATTTCTATTTGTGAGACAAATCCAAGCGTATATTGCAATTTACTTAATGGAAATGCTAAAAAGTGGATATTTTTTGTAGACATATAAAACTCAGAAAATTGAAATATGCTTTGTATTTCCTAGAAAATTCAGTCTTAGTAACCAGAAAATACAAAGCATATGGACTAAATTTTTAATGATTTCCATACCAGGGGAGGGCAACCAGTATTAACCAGGTTGATGGAGACTCAGATATGGTGCCAGCCTGCGTTTACTTGCGGGGAGTTGGGGGCTCAACAAAAGAACAATGTCCTCTGCCAGCCCTTCTGCCTGGGAGAAAGCTGCCCATACGGCTTGTCCTGAAGCCAGACAATTCAGTCGTGCATGTGAGATCAGCCTGTCCTGTGTCTCCACCTCTCCTGCCACTATCGATGTGGCTTCTTCAGTTATAGCTATATCCTTAGTTATAGAACTTTTGTTCAAGTAATCCTCAGGTAATTCTCAATAATTGTTGTTATGTAGTTTAGTTGTAATTTTTATATGGTCGTGAGAAGAGGCAAGCATGGCGTTGACCTACTCTGCCATCTAGACTAGCTCTGTTACTTTTTGCTTTATATATTTATGTGTTTCAATGTTGGGTACATGTATATTTATAATTGTTACATCTTCTTAAAGGATTGACACCTTTATCATTATATAATGACCTCCTTTGTCTCTTTTTATAATTTTTAATTTCATGCCTATTTTGTTGCTATAAGTAGAGCTACCCTTGTTTTTTGGGGGGGCGGTTACCATTTGCTTGAAATATCTTCTATCACTTCGCTTTCAGTTTATGTGTATCTTTAAGGCTGAAGTGAGTCTCTTGTAGGCAGCATATTGTTGGATCTTTTTTTTTTCTATTAAGACATTCTGTCATTTGATTGGAGAATTTAATCCATTTTCATTTAAAGTAATTGATAGGTAAGGAACTATATTGCTATTTTGTTCATTGTTTTCTAGTATTTTGTAGATCAGTTGTTTTTGCTTCCTATCTTGCCGTCATTTGTTATGTTTTGATGTCTTTGTGTATTGGTGTGTTTTGACTTTTTTAAATCATGTTCTTTTGTGTAATTACTACAGGTTTTTTCCTTGTGGTTACTATAAGGCTTATATAAAATATCTTAAAATTATAAAACCCTATTTAATTGATAACAACTTACCTTTAATAGCATTCCTAAACTTTACCCTTTTGTCTTGCTCCTCACATTTTAGGTTATTGGTGTTACATTTACATTTTTTATATTGTGTATCCATTAACAGATTATTGTAGTTATGGTTATTTTTACTACTTTTTTTTCTAACTTATAAACTAGAGTTGGAAGTGAATTATGCAACATCATTATCATATTACAGAATCTAAATTTGACTACGTATTTCCATTACAGTGAATTCTATGCTACTTTCTTATGTTTTTTTCTTTAATGAGGTAACATTGGTTAATATAATTAATAAACATATAATTGATTATATGTTTCAGGTTCACGACATTATCATTCAATATCTGTATACACTATAGTGTGCTCATCACCAAAAGTCTCATTTACATTCATCACCATATATTTGATCCCCTTTACCCATTTTGCTCTTTCCTACCCTTTTTTTTCTTTCTGGTAATCACCAATCTATTGTCTGTATCTATGAGTTTGTTTTTGCTTTGTTTGTTCATTGATTTCTTTTTTGTTTTATATTCAACATATGAATTAAATCATGGGTTTTTTTTGTCCTTTTTTATCTGACTTGTTTCACTTAGAATGTTGTTGCAAATAGCAATGTTTCAACTTTTTTATGGCTGAGTAGTATTCAATTGTGTGTGAGTAACACATTTTCTTTCCATTCATCTGTCAATGAACAGATATTGTTGCCATACATTTGCTATTGTAAATAATGCTGCGATGAAAATAGGGGTACGTATATATTTTTGAATTAGTGTTTTTATATTCCTCAGATAAATACCTGGAAAACGGTTTGTTGAATTATGTGGTAGTTCTATTTTTAAATTTTTGAGGAAATTTCATACTTTTTTCCATAATGACGGTACCAATTTACATTCCTACCAACAGTATATGAGGGGTCCCTTTTCTCTACATGATCTACAACCTTGCTATTTCTTGTCTTTTGATAATAGCCATTCTAATAGATGTGAGGTGATATCTCATTATGGTTTTGATTTGCATTTCCCTGATAATTAGTGATGGTGAGCATCTCTTCATATGCCTGTTGGACATCTGTATGTCTTCCTTAGAACAATGTCTATTCAGGTCCTCTGCCCATTTTTTAATTGGATTATTTTTTTTGAATTTTATAAGTTCTTTATATATTTTGGATATTAAATTCTTTTTGGAAATACCATTTGCAAATATCTTCTCCCCTTTAGTTGGTTGCCTTTTTGTTTCGTTGATGATTTCCTTTGTTGTGAAGAAGGTTTTTAGTTTTATGTAGTCCCACTTGTTTATTTTTGTTTTGTTTCTCTTAAATTTAGAGTCAAATTCACAAAAACACTACTAAAACAGATATCCAGAGGCTTAGTAGTTATTGTTTTTTTCCTATGTATTTTATTGTTTTAGGTTGTACATTCAACTCTTTAATTCTTTTTTGAGTTAATTCTCGTTTATGGTGTAAGATAGTGTCTAGCTTTTTGTTTTGTTTTGTTTTGTTTTCACATTTGGCTGTCAGATTTTTCCAATACCATTTCTTGAAAAGACTTTCCTTTCTCCATTGTATATTCTTGGCTCTTTTGTCATATAGTTATATATCATATAAGTATGGGAGAATGATTTCTGGGCTCTCAATTCTGTTCCATTGGTCTCTGTGTCTGTTTTTCTACCAAAACCATACTGTTTTGATTACTATAGCTGTGTAGTATAGTATGAAATGGGACGTGTGATTCCTCTGGCTTTGTTCCTTTTTTTTTCCCCAGGGCAGCTTTGGCTATTTGGGGTCTTTTGTGGTTTCATGCAAATTTTAGAATTTCTTGTTCTATTTCTGTGAAAAATGTTATTGGGATTTGATATAGTTTTCATTGAATCTATAGATTGCTTTAGGTGATATGAACATTTCAACAGTGTTAATTCTTCTAATTCATGAACATGGAATATCTTTGCATTTCCTTGTGTCTTAAATTTCTTTAAACAATGTCTTATAGTTTTTAGTGCACAGGTCTTTCACCTCTTTTGTTAAGTTTACTCCTAGGTATTTTATTCATTTTGTTGCAGTTGTAAATGGGATTGCTTTTTTTATTTCTCTTTCTGATAGTTTGTTAGTATATAGAAATGCAACAGGTTTTTGTTTATTGATTTTGTATCTTGCAACTTTCTTGTACTTATTTATTCTAATAGTTTTTTTGTTGGAGTTTTTAGGGGTTTCTCTATATAAAATAGTGACAGTTTTCTTTCTTTCTTTTCAATTTGGATGCCTTTGTTTTTCTGAGCTAATTGCTCTTCCTAGGACTTTTAGTACATATTGAATAAAAGTGGTGTGAGTAGGCAACCTTGTTTTGTTTCTAATTGAAGAGGAAAAGCTTTCAGTTTTTCACTGATGAGTATGATGTTAGCTGTAGGTTGTCATATATGCCTTTATTGTGTTGAGGTACTTTCCTTCTATACCTATTTTATTGAGAGTTTTTATTATAAATGGGTATTGTATCTTGTCAAATATTCTTTCTATGTTTATTTAAATGATTGTATGATTTTTATCTTTTATTTTGTTAATGTGGTATATCATATTAATTGATTTGTAGATGTTGATTCATCCTTGCATCCCTGGAATGAGTCGCACTTGGTTGTAGTATGTGATCTTTTAATATATTGTTGTATTCAATTTGCTAACATTTTGTTGAGGATTTTTGCATTTATGTTCATCAGAGGTATTGGCCTATAATTTTCTTTTTTTGTGTGTTGTCCTTGAGTATTTTAGGTATTAGGATAATGTTAGCATCATAAAATTAATTAGGAAGCATTACCTCTTTTTCAAAAATTTTGGAAGATTTTGAGAAGGATATGTATTAAATCTTCTTTGTTTGGTAGAATTCACCAATGAAGATATCTGATCCTAGACTTGTTTTTTGCAAGTTTTTGATTACTGTTTCAATTTTCTTTATTGATTATTTGCCTATTCAGATTTTCTATTTATGACTGAATCTAGCAAGATTGTATGAGTCTAAGATTTTATATATATAAAAAGATTTTATCCATTTCTTTTAGATTGTTCAGTTTGGTAGTGTATAGTTTTTCACAGTATTCTTTTGTAATTCTTTGTATTTCTGTGGTATCCATTGTAACTTTTCCTCTTTCATTTCTGATTTTCTTTATTTGAGTCTTCTCTCTTTTTTCCTTAGTGAGTCTAGCTAAAGGTTTGTCAACTTTGTTTATCTTTTCAAAGAACCAGCTCTTAGTTTAATTAATCATTCTATTGTCTTTTTAGTCTCTATTTCATTTATTTACACTCTGATATTTATTATTTCCTTCTTTGTACTGACTTTTGGCTTCATGTGTTCTTTTTCTAATTCCATAAGGAATAATGTTAGAATGTTTATTTGATATATCTTTGTTTTTTGAGGTAGGCCTGTATTGCTATAAACTTCCCTTTTTGTACCACTTTTGTTGCATCCCAAAGATTTTGATATGTTGTATTTTCATTTTCTTTTGTCTCTGTATCTTTTTATTTCTTTTATTTCTTCATTGACCCAATAGATGTTCAGTAACATGTTGTTTAATTTCCACATATTTGTGATTTTTCCAGCTTTCTTCTTGTAGTTGATTTCTAGTTTCATACTGTTGTGGTAGGAAAGAAAGCTTTATGTGATTTGAATCTTTTTAAATTTATTGAGACTTGTTTTAGGTTTCAACATACGGTATAGCTTTCAGAATGTTCTATGTGCACTTGAGAAGAATGTGTATTCTACTGCTTCTGGTTGGAAAGTTTGTAAATATTTATTAAGTCCAACTGGTCTAATATATCATTTAAGGCCAATGTTTTATTAACACTGGCTGGATGATCTATCCTTTGGTGTAAGTGGGGTGTTAAAGTCTTCTACTGTTATTGTGTTTCTATTTCTCACTTTAGTATGTTAATAATTGTAGGTATAATATAAATGCTATGCCTTCTTGATAGATTTCCCCCTTTATTTTTATAAAATGTCCATTTTTATTCCTTGTTACCTTTTTTTTTTTGGTCTTGAAGTCTATTTAGTGGGATATAAGTATGGCTATTCTCACTTTCTTTTGGATATTATTTGCTTGGAGTATCATCTTCTATCCCTTCACTTTAGTCTGTGTTTATCATTGCTGCTGAATTGGGTCTCCTGAAAGCAGTATATAGTTGGGGCTTGTTTTTTTTTTTTTTTTTAATTTGTCTAGCTACTCTGTTCCTTTTGATTGGTGAGTTCAGCACATTTACATTTAGGGTGGTTATTGATATATGAGGATGTAGTACTGATATTTTATCATTTATTTCTAATTGCTCTGTATCTCCATTGTTTCTTTTCCTTTGTGTTTCTGCTGTTATTTTAGTTTGGAGGTTTTTTATGATGTTTTTCTCCATTTTCTTTTTTTAATATTTTGTGTCTCAGCTTTGGATTTTTATTTTGTGGTTACCATGAAGTTTATATAAAAAGTCTCATGGATAAAAAGTTTTTTCTTCTAATAGCATTTTATCTTCATTTGCCTTTACATGTTCCATCTTTTTCCTCCTTTTCTTTTTATGTTTTTGTCATCACAAATTATTCCTTTTTATATTGTATGTGAATTGTCAAATTGAAGTAGCTGTAGTGATTTTAATGCTTTTTACCCTTTAACCTTTATGTTTAACATAATTGTTTAACAACCTATTCTGAAATGGAGTTGCAATTTCTACTTCAGTTTGTCTGTGTGTCACCTTACTCAAAGTTTTGTTCACTTTTGTCTTTTTGATTCAGGTAGAAGAGCCAAATTCAACATTTCTTAAAATGCAGGTCTTGTGGTGGTAAATACAGTTAGCTTTTGTTTGTGTGGAAAAGCCTTTATTTCTTCTTTATATCTAAAGAATAACTTTGCTGGATAGAGTAGTCTTGGCTGGTGATTTTTCTCTCACAATGTTTTGAATATATCATTCCTCTCTCTCCTGGCCTATAGAGTTTTTGCTGATGCTATCTGATCATATCCTGATGCTTATGGGATTTTCTTTCTAGATTACTGTCTCTTTTTTTACCCTAGGATGCCTTAAGAATTCTTATTTTATCATTGACTTTTGACAGTTTTAATACAATGTGTCTTAGAAAAGGTCTTTTTGCATGGAGGCAATTAGGTGTTCTGTAAACTTCTTGTAATTGTATGTCCAGTTTCTTCTCCAGGTTTGAGAAGTTCTTATCTATTATTTCTTTGAATAGGCTCTCTTTTCCCTTACCCTGTCTTCTCCTTCTGAGATACCCATTATCCTTATGTTGCCCTTTCTAATGGAGTCAGTTCTCAGAGTTCTTTCAGTTTTTTAAAAAAAATCTTAGTTCTCTTTCTTTCACCTGAATCATTTCTAGGTTTATATCTCTGAGCTCACTAATTCTCTATCCCATATGGTCTTCTTTATTTCCAGTGCTTTCTAATGCATTCTTCATCTTTATTGAGTTCTTCACTTCTAGTATTCCAGTTTGGTTCTTTTTTAGAGTTTCAATCTCTTTGTATTGTACTACTTCTGTTCATTAATTTTATCCCTGAGCTCGTTGAGCTGTACTTCTGAGTTTTCTCATATATCATTGAGTTTTTTCCTGACTGCTATTTTGAATTCTGTTATCCCAATCACAATTTTCTATGACTTGGAATTTGTTTTCTGGACAATTGTCATTTTCTTTTTGTGATACCATGGTACCTTAGTTGTTCATGGTGTTTGATGTATTGTTCCTCTGCTGGCTCATATGAAGTACTGAACACTTTTCTTATTT
The DNA here is from genome assembly GCF_000325575.1 of Pteropus alecto. Lineage (NCBI taxonomy): Eukaryota > Metazoa > Chordata > Mammalia > Chiroptera > Pteropodidae > Pteropus > Pteropus alecto. Next base: position 9,250,791 of record NW_006442512.1, on the reverse strand, counting down.
AGGCACCATTTTGGTTTTAACAATTCAGCAGATGGGTAATTAGAGGTTTTTCTTTTGTTTTCTAGTAGATAGTGGTCTAGTGCAAGTTTTTGTTTTCTCTTACTCACCTGCTACTTGTATCTATAGGATTGCTAGTGCTCCATCACTGCTTGTGTCCCTGCAGTGGGGTGGGCTGCTACTGCGCTCATGAGAGTCGCTGACTGGGTGACCCTGGTGGTGGGTGTCCCCACTGTGTCTGGGTCTTCTAGGTGTCAGGGCACTACCACCATGGTGGAGGGATGTAGCAGGTGGGGGAAGAGGTAGGTTCCTGAGCCTGCCATGCAGTTACTACTTGGGTGCTGCACATAAGAACTTGGTCTGCAAAGATTCTAGCGTTAGTTTTTGCAAGACTTTCTCCTCTCCTCCATCAAAATCAGATTCCCAGTGGTCAATCCCTACAAACTCTCATGATCCTGTGAGGTAAGACTGGAGTGGGAACTTCCAAGAAGTGACCCACAATGCCTGGTTAGCTAGATGCCCATCCATTTTTACAGTGGACGATCTGTACCTCAGGGGAGACCTCTGGTATGGTGCTGCCCTGGCCTAGGGGAGGGGCAATGCAGCGAGTGTGTAGCTGCTCCTCTTATCTCTCTAATGCAATCTAGCTTTGTCTCTCTGGTGCAGAGGGATGCTCACCTTTATCCCCTTGTTCTAGGCTTTTTTCAGTGGTGTCTTATTCATGGATAGTTGTTAGTTGTTCTCATGAAGGAGAAAAAAGTCAGGAATGACCAATGTCACCATCTTGGTTAAATCACTTCTTAAAATCTTATAATTTTTAAGTGTACTTTTAGGTTTTATAATTTTCATTGGTCAAGAGCAATTACATTCTGATTTTATTTTTTTTAGTTAAGTTTAGAAGAGTTTTACTTCAGAGAAAATGGGCATTTTGGTTGATCAGCTATTATTAACATTGGTAATTCATATTTGATTTTTAGTTTTCTAGCAGAAAGAATTTCGTAAAAACAGTTTCTGCATGGATCACTTACCTTCTTATCAGAAAAGTAAAACTATGTTTACCCTTTCTTTTCCTGGACTTCTTTTATTTGTTAAAAAAGAAGATTCACAGTATCTCCACCATATATAGATCATCACAAGTTTAGAACCACATTAATTGGCATTCTTTGTGATCATAAGGTTCTTAAAGGGGGGTTCTTTTTATACTTAGCACCTACAATAATGTTTGATATATGAAAGGCAGTCAATAAATGTTTAAAGGGTCAAAATATTGGTCTTAAAGTTTTAAAATTATATGTCAATCTTTTATTATAATACTTATTCTCCAAGGTGCTTCTGTTTATACCTATAGCTTTTAATTATAAATTTCATTTTTTAAAAATTTTAATATACTCTAGAGTATATACTGGATCTACTCTTGTGAGTAATAAAACCTTAAGAATTTAGGCCTTGTGTTATTTTATCTTTTAATTTTTCAAATTAAATTAAGATTTGAAGAGATAATATTTTAAGAGATTTCTAATCTATAATTTCTTTAAGGATTATAAAATTATTTTAAAGTGGATTATTTCACATGCTCTTAAAATATTATTGCTTCTGCTTCTTTTAATTGTTCATTGTTTTTTTTTTTTGCATTTTGAATGCTTCTATTGTGAACATGCACTCATTGCCTTACTCCTGACTGTTTTTTTTCTTCCTCTTGGGAGCATTTCTTTGTAACATTTTTGGTTGTGATTTCTCATGTTCTTTGAAGTCTGAGGTCCTCAGTTGAGACCGGAAGCCAAAAAAGAACATAAGCCCATTTCATGCACATATTTTCTTTTGCTCGCGTATCTCTCCCCTCCCGCCCCCATGTATTTAGAATCAGTTTCTTTCAAATGTTCCTCCTTTCTCCAAGGATTGATTAACATCTACATTTTAGCTAGTTATTTTCTGGAAATATAAAAATATTTCTTTCTTAGCTTTATTTCCCAGGGTTGACTCATTTATTCAGACTCTT
>NW_006442512.1:9223952-9248313 GCF_000325575.1 Pteropus alecto | reverse complement strand
TTCAAAATCTTAGTTCAGTAAAAAAAAAATCATCATAAGAATTCTTTATATAGATTTAAAAATACACTGGGGAGATGGGATTGTCGTGAACAGAAATTCTACTACCTATATATTTTCAACTCTTTTATGGGACTACTTATGTATGTATCAGAAACATAAGCACTTCCAACAGAGCAAAGAATGCTTCTTGTTAGTCTTGGAATTCATAGGTATATTAATTGTAGGGAGCTCTACAAAAGCAATGTACAGGGCTGAAATATAATGGCACATTCAGTGCCAGGGGAAAAAAAGAAGGACTCATCTGGATCATGATATACCCATCTTCATTTGCTGAGTTCAACCTCTAAAAACGTGTAGTGTGGTGAAGAGAACAAATGAGAGCAAATTAACTTTCATTTTACAGCAGAGGGAGATGAGAGATACTCAGGAGTGAATCAATCGCTCTAACTCTCACTGCACTGACAGCATTCATCCCTATGAACAAACTTCTGTGTGGGCAATGCCAGTGAAATTTATTTCTCCGAGTGAGTTTATGGCTTACATTCAGGGTGTCTCATCTTTCTGGCAATCAGGATAAATCGTGTCTCAGTAATAACATTGTAGTGAGCTATTCTTTACCATGAGGAACCCGTAATGACTGTGTCTTACATTTGCATTAATTCTGACAAGATTTACTGGTGCTTGCTGATCTGTAAATTTCAAAATGGCAAACAGCAGCAAAGGTCAACACAGCAATAATATTAATAGCTTTAGAAAAAGGTTGAGAGACTCAGAGATTCCAGATGATAGCCAGAGTGAGAGAGAAAGTCAGTGAATTTTTTTGTCACCTATTACTTCACTTTTTGTTTTATAAGGTAATTATAGTAGCCTACCAAAGGAGGCAGGAGGTCACAAAGATCAATAATATTGAATGCAATTTAATCACAGGTAACATTTGCTCCAGAATTTATAGCTTATAAAAATACGTAGAAAATATGGTGAGAAGATAGTAGTGACCCTTGGATATTATAGTTTTTAGCTACAGCACATACTTGGAATGTTTTTGAACGTTAAGTATAACTCAGTAACACTTTAATCTTTCCTTTGTAATATATTTCTCACTAAATGGAAAACTCAGAGCTAGAAAAGCATGTTTAAATATAAAGAGATATTGTCATCTCTATTCTTTAGGTTTCTAATGGGAGAAATGTGTTCCACATTATACTGGATTTACATTTTATGGAAATTGTTCCTGATGCCTTTAGCATGATGAGTTAACCATTCATTCTTCTGTATCGTTTTCCACCCAGATGGCACAGAAGCTTCCTTCTGTTGATGACCTCTTTACATTGTCCTGTAATTTATTTCTTTACTTATCACTATCCCTTTCTAGATGCTACTGTGTACAGGGTAGGAATTGTGTACTTTCATCTAGCAGAGTACCCAGTTTATAATAGGTGCTCTATAAATATTGTAGTGAAAGCCTGAAGGCCTAAATACATCTTGGCAACTTTGTGGTCAGACACCTCTTCGTTCCATAGAAGAGAATAGGGATCAGATAATTTTAGGATGTGGAGCAAGAGGTTCCTGTGGGAGAGATGCGAATAGCTGAAATGTGTAGAACATCCAGTTTGGAATCACCTCCAGGCAAATGACTAAAATCATCATGTGTGGTTTGACTAATCCAGCTATCCATCTTGAATAAAACCTGGATGAGTTCTTTAGTTTAGGCATCTTGAAGATCACAGAAGAATGGTTATAGAATAACTAAATCCACTGTATGAAAAGAGAATTAAGTACAGTTTGCTCTATAATTAAGTGGTATTATATCCAGCCAACTATAAGTGATATGGAGAGCTCTTGTGTAAAGCCTGATAACATTTTCTCACTAGAGATATAGAGAAAATTCTAAAGCAAAATAGAATAGTTTGTTTTTCTTGTGTATGGACTCACTTTTTTATTTTGTTGTTTCAAGTCTTCTAGGTCCTGTGAATACCTGAGCCAAGATTTGATTACCTTAGAACTCTTACTATTCTTTGCAAAAGAATATGTCTTTACACAGATTCTTTACTGATTAGATTCCAAAGGAAGTTTGATCCCATTACTGAATACAAATGCTCTTAAATAACTACTCTGCCTGTTTGTGGCACTACAACTCTTTGTCTTTCTTTGATATCTGCATGCTTTGAGTTTTTCAGGGTGTGTCCTAAATTATACCTGATAATCAGGTGATTGGGGAGGTCGAATTCTGTCCTTTTGATGAGGAGAGTTATTTTTTGAATGAGGTCTGAGATAGAGCAGAACAGAGCTTGAGTTGAAACAAAAGGCCACAGCAACGGCTCTGTGACAGTTTGGTATCAATTATAGCTAAAATGGCTCATGGTTTTAATTTTGTATCATTTCACATCTGATGAGACATGAGCCTTGTAGAAATAGACTGAGGATGAAAGCAGGCAAACATGTATCTGTTTATTTAGACACTTGCAACAGATAACATACCTGATGTCATAAAGAACAGGAGAATGATAAGGCATCGTCTCTGTGGGTAAGAGACTTCTCTTCTGAGCAGGTCCACTGTGGTAGAGTGAATTATCACCTCTAATTCTTCATATCTCCCTCTATTTATGCCCTTTATTATGTAAATGGAAAGTTCTTTCACTACTGGTCAAGTGTTCTTCCCCACTCCTAATTGGAGTTCGATCTTTGCTTTGCTTTGCTTTGGTTAATCTATTTCCCCTTTGCCCAGAGATATTTGCTGGTGGTGCTTACAGTGGCAGCATTTACCTTGAGATAACTTGTGGATTACAGCCCTAAACTTTCTCCCCAAATTTGTCATGAATATCTTGTTTTTATTATTATTTTCCCATCTTTCAAATTGTGACAACCAAATATGTTTCAAACATCACCACATGTCCCTGGAGGGGCAAAATCACACTTGGTTCAGAACCATTTCTTTCAAACAGCCACCCATTTATTTTTAATCATGTGACTGCTGGTCACCTGTTGAAAGGACAGCCGAATCTGCTTCAACCTGCGTTTTCCCCTGGGCTTGTCTATTCTATGTAGGTTGGGCAAATGATGAAACAAATGGCATCATTCTATTTGTAGTATTCTGTTTTTAGTAGTGATATTTCCATTTATAAAATATAGTAATTCTTGATTGCTGAAAATGTCAAATCCTAGGAAATGTAGCATTCCTACAAGTGATGTTAAACGAATGCTAGCAGTGAGCTGCACTTTTTTTTTTTTTCTGAACAGGAAAAGGTTAATGAGGTGTTTGCAGACAGGAAACAAGTAAGGACTTGCAATGAGCTTGCACAGTTGGGCTTCCGCTCTTGTGTCTTCACCACTGTCATGTGAAGATTTTCCCTTTAGATAGCTGCTGTCCTTTTAGTGTGGGCACTTGGATGAACATACTTGATGCAGATCCGAGCCCAACCTTCATAGAATAAACAAGCCCAGGGGAAAGTGCAAGTTGAAGCAGGTTTGGCTGTCTTCTCAACATGTGACCAGCAGTCACGTGAATGAAAATAAATGGGTGGCCATTTGAAAGTAATGATTCTGAACCAGATGTGATTTTGCCCCTTCAGGGACATTTGGTGATGTTGGAAACATATTTGGTTGTCACAATTTGAGGGATGCTACCGGCATCTAGTGGGTAGAAGGCAGCGATGCTAATAAACATCCTACAATGCACAGGACAGCCCCCACTACAAAATTTTTCTGATCTTAAAATGCTAATAGTGCTGCTGTAAAGAAATCTTATTTCAAGGTATTAGTTAATTGATATACTCACTATCTACCCCGTTCTGCTAGATGCTTGCTGGCTCCCACAAAAGAAGAGTCAAATTTGTTTGAAGCTCAGAATCATCATTGGACCAAGGTTTGCTAGTAAGAAGAATTTTATGCCTTTAAGAACATGACTCTATTCTATGTGCTTTTTTTTTTTGGTGGTTGTTGTTGTTTTGTTTCTGTCACAATACTAAATAGATGTAGGCAGAATCCATTTCCTTAGGGTTAACTCCAACTAACATCCTCTATTTTTCTTCTTTTCTTTTTCTAGGATCTCTTCTGAATTTCTTGCTCACTCATGTACTCTCTTTTTATATGATTCTAAACTTACCTCCAGGTCCCCCGATATAGGTTAGGTTTGATTAAGCATGAAGGCTTTCTGCTACTTGATGAGTTGTAAATACAATGGGACTTTGATTTCCATTCTGCTGTTTTTCTTAGTGCATAGAGCTCCCCCAGGAACCCCACAGGGAAGAAAGTGTTTGACATGACATGATGCAGGCAGTTCTTGGTTTCAAGTAGTAATAGTATCAAGTATACCATTGAAACCTGGCTCCAAGATACTCACAGGCTCACAACTGTTAAATTTTCTGTAAAAATGTAAATTCTATAGAAAGTTCAAAGAAGGAGGTGTGAAAATCACTGGGAAAGACCTCATGGAGAAAATAGGAAACATTCAACAACTATTTGTTGAACCAATTTCAAATAGGTACACTTGGCTTTTAAGCATTTGACACCCTTCAAAACTAAGCCTCAGCATTTATTTTCTACCCTAGTCTTGTTTACCCTAGTCTTGTTTTGTGTACAAATAGTAACCAAACCAGCAGACTCACTGCTTTGTAAATAGGCTTGTGGCTTTACACTGCTGTGGTATTGTGTGTGCTCTACCTTCTGTAGCTATCACATTTTCTTATGTTTATAGACCCCTTTACACTTTAGTGTTGATAACCAATCTCTAATGCCATCTTTTTTTTTCTGTTATTTTCTCTTCCTTTGAACTAATTGGAATTGTGCTTGTGTATTTCTTAGTGTTTAAAAATTCTTGACACATATTAATCATTGGGATTCTGGAATTAGAAATTAGAATTCCCAGGAATTCTTGGGAATTCCTGAAGTTTTAAGTTATTCTTAAAATACTTCATACCTTTATATTATGGAGTTTTAAAAAGTTGTGCAATAAATAGAAAATATTAATTTATGATAATTTACAAGAAGAATAGCCTATAGTGGAAAACACCAGCCAATATTATTGGATATTGTTCCAATAACGCAACATTTGGATCTCTAAGCAATATTAACAGCACTGCAAGAAACTTGCCTGTCAAAATTGCCAATTTAAGGGCTTATTTTCCTTCGATTGCTTGTTATTTCTTGGAATTTCACTCATTGATTTTGTTAACAGTATATAATGAATGTAAACATATTAATATTTATTTTATTTGTAAAAAACACCTGACCACTAGCAGTAGATAGGGGCATGAAGACACACAACAAAGCAATAACTGCAAGACTGACTGACTGAACGGATTACGAGCTCTTCTTTCCTACTTGCTCCTGTCTTAGTTCCTGGAACTATAGACTTTAATTTTCGACCCTGTGCATCAGCATTTTCTGTCTTGCCTTCAACATGACATCAGTGATTTCCTCCCTCCAGTAGAATCTCTATGTTAATTGTTAATCTTTAATTTTTGTGGAATTATAATACTTTTTCCATCTTTCCAATTTCTTGATGACTTTTATTGGGATTTGGGATTTGGCAAAACATAAATTTCCCAAAATATGCCAGGAAGGAAATCCAGTATAGAAATACTAGTGCCTCTCAACTTACATATCCTCTCTCCTATATGCACATTCAAACTTCTACATGATACAAGTCTGCTGTAGATTTTGTGAAGGGGACCAATATGCTAAATGTAAGCCTTTACCAAGATAAATCTGAGAAATGAAAAAAGTCAAATTGCAGATGATTGGGAATAGGATGCAAGTAAGTGAATTTTGATAGAGGTAAATTATAGAATGTTAGTGAAGTAATACAGATATGAAGAGACCTGATCTAGAATAGAAGCAGGAATAGAGAAATGGCTTGATAGTGACTTAATAAAGACAGTAGAGCAGAGGGAATGGTTTAATATCTGAGACATTAAGCTCACGGACTAACAGAGAATTGTGGAGTATTAATAGAAACAAGGAATTTGAGAAAAGAAGCCAATGCTTAGGAAGCACAAGCCAATATGCCACGAACTGTTCTTCTCACTTTCGTATATTATTTAATTTAGAAGTAGAGACAATTCAGAGGGAAATTAATGTGTTTGGAAAGAGAATCTAGAATTGGAGGAGATGGAACAGTTAGTTGTGATGTCCAATTGACAATTGAAAATACAGGACGAATTCAGGTGAGAGGTCATGTTTAGTTGTACAGATGCATTTTTTGAGTAATAAGAATAGAGACAATATTTGCAGCTGTGAGAAAGCAATGCGGTCCTCCAGGAGCTGGTCTAAGTCTTATCACCATTTAGAACAGAATATTTAGATATTGTAAACTGAACGGGAGTGGAGAAAGTATGCCTTTCCACCATTATGACTGGTCTTTGCTAGAAAAATTCCAGGATATGTTAGACTATTTTCTTTCTAAGTTTGAATACTTAACAGACTTATTAGTTGTATTGGAAGCTTTTGAAATGTAAGCCATAATGATTTTGTTAGGATCTACAAGGCTCATGACATACTATGCTAACAGATGACCCCTAGCCTTAGATTTGAGTAAGCAAGTGACTTTTGGAAATTTTTAGAATGCAATCAAGTTGCTCTTTTAAAAATCTATATCATGGATGATTTATTATTAGAATGAATGAGGAGCAGATATGGTTTTAGGCTTAGATATCAAGCTTCAGTGCTATTCTCCATTCTTTTGTTGGTTCTGCAGGTGAATAAGTAATTCACTCTTGGCATGAATAGAAGTCAGAGGAAGAATTATGATATGAACTCTCTGGTCCCAGGAATTTCCCCCACTGATATCTTCTTCAGAATCTGAAATGTAACCTGGTTAGGAAAAAAACTAAAAGCTTTGTGAAGAAGAAAGAGTGACCTGCTAATACAACCAGTAAGCATGATGTAAGGATAGACTTGGTCAGAGATAGTATTGGTATATTCATTATCAAAAACTTCTAGAGAAAAAAAATGAAAAGTGATAGAGATTAGGAAAAAAGTAAGAAAGTGGTTAGATTACGAAAACATGAATTCTTCACGCCTGACCTTTTGCTCTCTGACTTTTCCATATCCCATTTGATTTTCAGTTTTGTGCTTGTCCTCACTCCTTAAATTCCTTTTTTCTTGACATCTATATTTATAACTGTTCTCTTGCATCATACTCTGCTTGTGTGAGTTTTATGTGTCTCTTTTAAATATATGATGAAAGTAGCTTCTCTCTAAGCTGCATCAAGAATATTTCCCCTCATAAGCACAGGGATAATACAGTTAAGATGCATTAATGGAACTAGATTTAAGTGAAAGCCATTCTCCATTTCATACATCCAGCTCTCTTTTAAAGGACAGTGAGTTTATTATTCAAGCCACATTTAACCAGAAGAATTTTTGCCAGAGTTATCCACTCAATCACAGCAAAAATGAAAATTGTATGCTGCTTATAGCCCAATTGCAACTGCTTTATTGAACATTTTAGCAGATTGTACCAATGCTATGGTTATAGGGAATCTATTATGAGAAGTTTTCTAAGTTACAGGCCAAGAAATGCATTAAATTTCAGTCAGATATGGTACATGTTAAGTTATAATTATTAATAGAGGTGCTAACCCTTCTCTGAAAGTGGAACATAGCAACTAAATGGCCCTCTGTTCTTTGTTTTGTATTCTTTCAGATGGTTTAAGTGACCACAATAGAATCTCCTGTTACTTGTTGACCAGACTTATTTTACTATCAAATAAATGATGCCATTTTGGAATAATTTGTTCAGCTACTATGATTTTAAGGTTTTCATTTTTGTTCACTGAACAAATTCTTAATTATCTCAGGGCAATTGAAATGCTCCACAAATCTTTGTGCAGTCAAAGTTATTTCTGTGAATAATGTACAAACTAACCTCTTGGGAGCCCATCTATATATGAAAGATTTACTAATGGGCTGCTTCTTCCCCTTGCACATATGCTGGTTTATAATTTACAGCAGCCCTCTAGGAGCTGCATCTAATCCCATAGCCCCTCGGCACATCACAGCACACAGCTCTCAGCTGCCACAAATCCCAGACTGGGAACGCTCCCTTCTCTTCTTTTTCTATAGTTCGTGGTATTTTGTTGCTGTGGTTTTAGTATTTCCAGTTATTTCATCGATCCCAAAACATGTTAACTTTTATGTCATTAAAATTTTTCAATAACCTCCTTCATTGAAGATATAGGTTTACATTTTCCGTAACATTTTTACTATCAGCCCCAAACATATGGATTATTATCATTTCTTTTTATAATCAAGTGATTGGTTCAGGAGTCAAAACAATTGGAATATTCCGAGAGTATTTTTTCCAGCTGTTTCTCCCATCGCTGTTCATTATCACCCACCGAGTGCCAGATCAGCTCCCTTCTCTGCCATTGCAGATATTTCTTCAAATTAAGGATAAATCTCTTTGGGAATAGGAGTTGTCTTTTGTCTTTGTGGTTCTTAGACACATGTTCACACTTGGATTTGTGGAATGGAAATTAATTATCCTTTCTCCATTTTGATATGCATTTTTGAACAGGCTGCCATCAAATTAATTTAATTAAGGGCCTATATTAAAAGAACTGAATTGCTTTATGTTATTTTTAGTTTCAAAATTCTCAAGTAATTCACAGGACTAAGTTTAGGAATATATTTGTAACATTTTATTTTATTTTCTAATCAATTTTATTTTTGCCCTAAATACAGGTCAATATCTCTTTTGATTTTTGATCTTTTCTGCTATTTCATTGATTTTTATATTCACTCACTATTTTTACTACATCCTGCTTCCAGTTAGATGCAAACTATATATACTAGCTTTGCGGTCTGAAACTGACAAAGTTTTCTGATTTCTTCCTTTCAAGAGGAAATTCCTATTAGTGAGAACTACCTTCTGCTTGTTGAATTTAGAGCATACCCTGTAGTGTGGCCATTTCATTTAATAATAAATGATTCTTTTCCTTCACATTGCTTCAAATTTTATTTTGTTTTTTTCTTGGTATAATCTTAAGAATTGTATATTTTAAAGGAAAAATAATGTGTGTTCTCTGTCCTTGATATTTGAAAATTAGTTTTTGCATCTGTGCTTCATGTTTATTAAAAGCTGTTTTTACAAAATAATATGTCATCAAGAGCAAGTCCTTTGTTGCACTAGTCATTCTTCTAAATCTTTTTGCTGTTTCCTGAGCTTTGTCACATTCTTGGGGCTATCTCAAAACCAGCCAGATGCCTATGGAGAAAGGAGATTCGAGCTATCTTGAACACAGCAGTGTGGGATCACCATGGAAATATAGCATTAAGGCCATAATGACTAATTTACATTGGTAATACAACATTCTCCCTTTCCTATTAAACTTTTTGTCAGGAGAAATGATTAATCATGTGACATTTTTTTCATTACATTTTCTGCTATGAGAATATAAGACTGCGAAATGCCTATTACATTTTATGAATGATAGCCGAGTGCAGTAACATTTTGATTCCTTCCTTCTTTTCTTTTCTTGCTTTTCCTTTCTTTTCTTTTCTTTTCCTTCCTTCCTTCCTTCCTTCCTTCCTTCCTTCCTTCCTTCCTTCCTTCCCTTTCTTCTTCTTCTTCTTTCTCTTTCTTTCTTCTCTTTTTGTCTACACTGTATTATTGGTCAACTGTCTCATTCAGTTTGACTATGCAGCATTCTGACTTATGGTTCAGAGAGTTTGATAACCCAAATGCAGAACACAAAGAACCTATAATACAAAGGCCATGTTGATCTCACAATGAAAATTTTCCTTTAAAACAAGATCATAGTGAGATATGCCAACATCATAATACAAACTGTTCTCATTAAATGATTGGTATTCAAATTGGACAAGAGCAAATCAAAGCCAATGCTACTCAAAATAATTTATTGCATTTTTTCCTCAAAACATGCCATAATATTAACAGGCAATTGGACAGTTATAAATTTTTTAAATATGGATACAAAAGGCATAAAAAATACAAAGATCATACTTTTGAGTTTTAGAATGTTGTGTCAATTAGTGGTCATAAGGTACTTGTAAATCCTCATGGGGTTGGCAGTAGCTCTTGGGACATAGGAAAGGATCAGAGCGCAGGAAGCGGTAATATATTTCCAGTTCTGTCGGGCAATAGGCAGGGCTCCCTGACTATTTTTTCCATTTTCAATTTTCTACTGCAAGATCCTGCATTCTTATAATCTTGATTGTCACTCTCTTCTTGGGCACCATGACAACATTTACTCTGTTTTCCCTAGGAGAACAACTGAAGGTTGGGATAGTGAGAAATCTGAGATGAAAATGTTCAACAAAACCCCCTAGCTAATGTCAAAGCTCTTGTTATTCACTTTGGTTCCATGCGATAGCAGTTCAGCTCAAATTCCTAAGGTGACTCTAAAATAAATTTCATTGTCTGTAGGTTTTTTGACTTGTTAGTAGAAAATGACAATATGCTGGTTGATATACTCTGCTTTGTACCTCTATCACCTTCATGAAACAATAATCACCTTAAGCAGCAACTGTATAAATTTATCATTGTATTCCTCACAGTTTTATGTGTGTAGTGCCTTACACTAAACAGATATTTAATAAATATTTATGGAATTGAATTGAGAGCCTAATAAGTGGAAATGAGCCTACATTCCACAGCAGATAGAATTTTAATTGCCTTCACTGTTGAGCGTACAACGTGGATATTAGGAATCTCTAAGTGGCAATTTCTAAATGTCTCTTATTTGTTCAACTAACATTTATAGAATCTACATGCCCAGTATTGCACTGGGAGCTGGGGACAGAGAAGAGTCACAGAGAGCCCAGGCTCTCAACAACAGGATATTGTCAGGGATATTTAGATGGCATATGTCCTACATTAGTTCAAAGTTTAGATTGCAGCTGTTGCTCAGGTCAGGATAATTGGTAATTTTTTTAGTCCCTTGAGTAAGATACCATTCTCTATGCAGCAGTCCGCAACATTTTTGGCACCAGGGACTGGTGCTCCTATGAGAATCTAAGGCCTGATGATCTGAGGTGGAGCTGAGGCAGATGGGGAGTGGCTGCAAATACAGATGAAGCTTTGCTCTCTGGCCACTCACCTCCTGCCGTCCAGCCCTGTTCCTAACAGACCATGTACTAGTACCAGTCTGCGGCCTGGGGGTTGGCTACCCCTGCTCTATGGCTTCTCTCAGGCCTATCTTGCTGGTCTTGGTGGGACTTGGTGATAGACTATGTGACTCCATGTCCAGTCATTACTGCTATGGGGAAAACTCTAAAAAACGTGAGACCATAACTTTGTAATGTTACAAAGTGGTTAGTAACATTATCTCCTCTTAAAAGAACATTTTCACCTCTAATACTTTTTTGTTGTTGTTCTTTTAGGCTTACAGTTAAGGAAATTAACTCTTTGAATTGAAACTCTTATTTTCAAAATTTATTTTCGATACTTGACAGGAATAAAAGGTTGATCTGTGAAAACTTCTTTTGTAGTTGCTGTTGACTTTAGTTGCTGTACTGCTAGTAGCATTTGTCTAAGATCTGTTAGCCTATACAGAATGTTTGAGAGAATTACAAAAAAAGAAGCTATTCTAGGAAGATGAATTAAAAAGAGGCACCCTTTTCCTGTAGGCTGATGAAGCCCTACACCAAAGCACAGGATTTAATGAATGCATAGCATGAATTGAATTTCAGCTCCATTCATATACTCTGCCAGATCTCTTTGTGCTTTAAACAATATTTAAAACTGTATACCATAGCTCTGGCACTTGACGATGAAATAAAACTTAATTTGTGATTCTATAATGATATCCACTTAGTTTTTAACCTTTAAGAGTGTGCTGATCCTATTTCCATTTAAAAAACTGTTCCGCTAATGACACGTTTCAGGACTCATTTCACTTTGCAAGTTCTCACATAATGCTTAAGGGAACTTGATGTCTTAAGAGAGCTGCTTAGTGCTTACTTCATGAGTTCTCTGGGATAGATATGAATGGAAATTGTGGGACAGTGAAGAGCATTAAACATTTAGAGTGTTTCTCAGTGAGTGACAGTTGTGTAGTATATGTTATCATCTTTATGCTATTTGATAAGTAATTTTTATGCTCTGCAATTTATATTGTCTTGCTAATTAATGAAGAGCCTAGCAGAACTATTATACTTTAACTGCACCATGGCATGTTCTGGATCTCCATGTTAGAAGGCTAGGTTTCTCTTTACACCTAACTCATGAAGGAGGAGAAAAGCCATCTTAACATTTGTGAATATAAGCAAGTGGCTTTGTAGTCTCAGTAACACAGCAAGCAGTTGCCTACCTTCACTTACCCATATAAGCACGTGTAGCAAGCTAGGCATTTGTTATCACTTAATTTAAATAGATTGATAATGGCTTATATTCTCCTCTATCTATTTGGCACAGCAGAGAAATGTAAACAGTGCTATGCTAACCTTGATTCTTTCTGACTCTTCCCTTATTGCAGTATAAACTCTGTTGAGACAAGGATCTTGTTGTCTGGTTAATTTTAATATGCCCAGATCCTGTACCAGTGTCATTACATCGAGTTTATTTTCAATATATGTTTTTGAATAAATAAAGTATTAATGGTTTTAATTATATCACTATTCAATTTTTATTAAATATAAAACATTCTGATTTTTCACACTTAAACTAGGGCTAGTTCAGACATCCATAGAACAATTGGCAATTAAACTTAGGATATTTTCTAGTGAATTTTTAATTCATTACCTGCATGTTTTTCGGTTTAGAGAAAGCTTATAGAAAGCCTAAAGGGAACAGATCAGTCTGTGCCATAAATTAAGAGAACATCAGGTATGAATGACCAGAAATAAGAAGGTGTTTTATTACCCTACCATTTTCCTAGCCCTCATTTTTTTTTTTTTTGCAAGTGATTCTGGTCAGAAGGCGATTAAAGGAATGGGATGGGGTAATTTTAGAAAAATACGCATTAAATGAAAAGGGCATTTTTATAAAGTTTGGATTGCTATAAATTATATTATTAATTCTAATACATATATCTGCCAATTTTTAGTATCAATAGACTAAAGTTTCTGGTAAGCTGATTATGTTGTTTGTTTATAGACCTAATTTTCAAAGATATAATTTATCGTGTGTTTATATATCATTATATAAATTCTACTTGCCAGAAACATCTCTGGTTTATTTTAAGAATATATGTTTTGAGTTCTAACATGAATTTTTTATAATTGGGAAAAACAGAAGAGGGCTCGATCTGGATTATCTAAAATCACATCTGAATGCAAATCAGGCAATTGTTAGCATTTCCATTTGCACTACTAATTAATTGGCAGATATTTGTAGCTCTAGAAGCCAACACTCTTGTAAGTTATTGCATTAGGTATTCAGAAAGGCAGAACATATTAGAATGACTCTGTGATAGGATCATAATTTGAAGTGATATATGTCTTATTGTTCTATAACATGCTGAAGACAGAATAGGTTGGTATAGTTATTTGATTCACTTGAGACTCTGGGACAGAGCTGACTTTACTGCATGACATAAAGCAATAAGCTAACTTGTTCTAGAGACTCAGGAAGGGGCCCTTTCCCTCAGATATCTCTCTCCTACTTAGGAATGATCATACATCTACTTTCCACCAGACCAGCCCTGCTTTACATCTGTTTCCTTGGCATCATTATTAATAGTACCTCTTTTCACTTCAAAAGTGTTCCTTTTTAGACAAGAAATTATATGGACACACTACTAGCAATAATTTGCTTGAAAAGTTGAATTACTCTTTTATACCTTAGTGTGAATGAAATTTAGAACTTTCCTAAAAATATATTTTTTATTAAAAAAAATCAGATCAGATGGAAAATAGACAGAACTTAATCTATTTCGCAATTTTCCCAGAGAAATTCCTTTTAGTAATCTACTTTAAACAGATTC
Organism: Pteropus alecto; assembly: GCF_000325575.1. Lineage (NCBI taxonomy): Eukaryota > Metazoa > Chordata > Mammalia > Chiroptera > Pteropodidae > Pteropus > Pteropus alecto. The sequence goes on along the minus strand of NW_006442512.1, from coordinate 9,234,424 downwards.
AATCAATTTTATGTTTCTTATTCTTCTTTTCTTTCTCTTTGATGTGGAAACTAAAATAAGAAAGTCTAGAAACAGAAAACGTACAAAAATTATTGATCGTTTTCTCTTAGATAATAAATAACTGCCTACCCTTGGGTAATTTTTATTCATGGCATTACAATTTTATTTTAATGCCTGTCTCCTTCTGTTTCTCTCTTTGTCCCTGGATCTTCCATTGCATTCCCTTCTTTCTTGTTCACTCTGTCTTCCCCACATGTGTTATTCTCTGCCTCATTCTCTGTCTCCCTTTGTCTTTCTCTGTCTCATCTCCCTTCTACCTCTTCTTATGTTTGATGCTATTTTGCATCCCTGCTTGCTCTTCTAAAACAATAAATCCAAGACCTCAACATATATTGCAGAGCATTCTCAATATAGACATATGCTGGTATAATTGTTGGTTTGGACAGTTATAATTTATAAGTTTTCCTGTGACCTTATTTCTATTTGCAGAACTTCTCTGCTTTTTGATCAGTCAATAGCATCTTTTCTGAGCACTCACTATAGACTCAGTACTTTGATAAGCATTGTGGAAAGTAAAATAAAGCAGTAGCTCATACCCAAGTGGGTGGTGTAGAAAGGAAAGATTGATTTTAGTGAACAATAAAATCAGAATGTGGACTACTCCCAAATTATAAATAGGTATGTTTCAAGATTATTTGGGAGATAATCACTTAGAAATCAGAATGCTTTCTCCTCACAGAAGAAAAATATTGTGTGGCAATAATAACCCAGTCTAGAAGAGCTAGTTATGCTCTTTAATTAATCGTATTAATGATATAGAACTTAAAAGATCCTAGGAGAAGACAATCCTAAATTTTAACTGTAGATATGTATCTAGCACAGGGCTGGGTTATATCTTTGGAAGTTGGAGGATAAATGAGAACCATGAAAGCAAGAGGTGTGACCATCATTAGGATATGGAGGTGATTTCCAAAGCCAGGTGTTCACAATTAGGTCAATTTAAAGGTAATAAGGTCTCAACCTATGTGAAAGAGATAGTATATACTGTAGAAGGTCCAAGGAGGAAATTGATGAAATCTTGAACAACCATGGGAGACTATAAGAAAAACATAAGATGAACTGAGTATTAAAAAAATTGACAGCTTCTTAACCACATTTTATATAATTTTCCTACATGTTTATTCTAGTTAGTTATTTCTTGGGTTAGACCCTCCTTACATTAACAAATGTTTTAACTGATTTTAAATCTGCTAGTTGGCTATTCTCACATTATTGCCATGTCAGTGAAACTCCTTTCCAGATGACAGAGAGCAGAGGAAGCAAAGAGAAGACAGTCTTTAAGCTGTGACTTCATACTTTAACTGTATACAGCTGACTTTCACTTATCTTCATGAGGCCCATCTGTGCTTATGAATGATCTTTAGAGATATATAAAGCTTGGGGAATTTTTCTTTGATGCCTTTCATAAACCCAATGTTAAGCTTTTTAAATGCAACTCTGCCAAATAAAATTGGAAAGGTATGCTTTTCTCAAAAGCTAACAGAATGCATTTGAAAATGTAATTTCAGAAATATGGATATCAGAACTGTGTGAGAAAAAATGTGGCACAGTGGAAAGAGCCTTAGCAGTTGGAAGACCAAGGAGATGATTGTGTTGGCTCAATTTATTAGGCCTGTGATCTTGGTGAAGGCATTAACCTCTTTGAAGCTCAGTTTCTTTATCTAACAGAGTAGCTGACAATAGAAGCCCATATGGAAATGACTCTAGAAATCTGCAGGTTACTTTATTATTCTCTTGGTCCTAAAATACAATGTCAGGGCTTGTATACTAGAACTTCGAGAGTTGGATGGTACTTCAAGACACCAGTAGTTTATCTCACTGCTTTTAAGTAGATAATTAAATGCAGAAATTGAGATCCGGAGAAGATAAGTGACTCCTTTTTCAGAGTGTGAGTTTGGAACTTAAGGTATAGAACATCCATAATTGTATTTCTTTGTACAATATTTAGTTTAATTTAAAATACCATTAAGAAGCAGAAAACTTTGTATTTGACCCTTTTTACTTGAGATAGATCTTTAAACATTGCTCAAGTTACTCATCAATGCCAAATCAGTGGGACTCAAAGAGGGTATAAGTATCAGGTTAATAAATAGAAGAGTATTTACAGTGTTTACTAATTAAAGACAATTGGTATTATTTAAAGATGAGGGTAAGCTTTTATTGAGCATTCTTCCCAAGCGATTAAGAAAGATCAATGGAACTTAGCCTCAGCTAGCTGAGGGCTGTAAACTAGGGGGAAAAAATTGCTTTTATCCTACATTTACCTCACTTTATCCTATGGATTTAGGAAGCTATTAGTGAGGTGCATATGTAGAGACGCAAAAGACTACAATATATATTCCTCTCCTGATGAGTTGCCCCACCAGCAGTAATCAAAGCAACTTAAAAAATCATTAACAAAATAAAAATAAGATCAATAAACAACTAGCAGGTTTTTCTAGTCCCAGTTCTAAGACAGGATATATTATCTGTTTTTTTTTAATCAATAATTGCTACAAGATGACAAACAGAATTTTTCAAACTTGCCTGGCTTTTTTCACTCACAGCATATGCACTGTGATCAAGTGCTTTTTGCAATTGGGTATGAACCTCGATTATGGCTGTTTGAATAGGGCAGAAGCTTGAGAAAATTATCTGAAGTGATATCATTTAATTGGCTTATTACTACGATTGATCTGAGGCAATAGAGTATAGTCGTTCATTATAAAGTCTCGAAACAACAAATTCAAGTTTGGCAATTTACTCTAACTTTCCTGGTTAGAGGAAATGAGTTATAAATCTTAAATGTCTGGGCTTTCTCAGGAGTCTTCTAGTACTTCTGCTCAAACAGAAAATTAACGAGAAGAGCATTATAGTGGTGTTCAGGTTTTTTTGGTCTTAAACCAACTCAGAATAGTGTGATGGCAGACTAATAACATAACAATTGTATTGTACATAATGAGACCCCCCCCCCAACTTTTCTTACTCTTCTCAGGACTCTACATTTTCCAGTCAATTTCTTACTTATTGTAGTCAACCTAAAGACTTGGCAATTATGTATAATGACCAATTTTACAACCACCGTAGTTCTTTTATGTCTATGAAAAGACTTGAGAAATCTATAAGTTGGAGAAAAGAACATGGCTGATATAATAACAAAAATTTATTACAGATATCTGAAGCAAGATGAAAGTAAAAGAACTTTGGTTAGCTCCTCCATGCATTAAAAGTATAGACCTTGTATTCATAGCATATTTCTAAGTCCCTGAAATTTTTGGGATAAAGTCTTTGGTGCTTGAAATTCATAAAGAAAGTAAAATCATTAAAATCTATACATCTTTTACTTACTTGATTTTTCTTGATAAGTTTTTGAAAAATGATGATTTGAGAGCTTTTGAGGGGAAGTAGGCAAAGAAAATATAAAATACGGTAGAAAAACAAATTTGGAAAATATAGAAGGCAGAAAAATTTCATCACTTAGTAACCATTATTTGCCTTTCCAGTCATTTTTTGACATATATTTTTAAATGGAATTATCTTTACACTATTTGATAACATGAGTCATCACTTAAAAACATATTATGGATCATTTCTAAAATAAATAATCCTTAGCAATTTAATTTTTAATGGGTGCATATTATTTCATCAAACGGACATACCATAATTTGTTTAAACAATCCTTATTGGCTTTTTTTTAGAGTATTGACCATTTTTTACTATTATAGGATGATTGTTTTATGTTTGTGTGTGTATGTATTATATATACATATATAATACAAATCTTATATATAATTTAAGAACCTAAATATTTTTTGCATGTTACTTAATCGTTGTCCTGCAAAGAGGAGTTAATAGCCCTGTCTCAGCATATGCTACTAAAAAATAAAGAGCAAAAGCTTTTATAGAGCAGTGTGCAATCGTGAGTGGGAACTGACATCTATCATCAGTTTCCAATGAACCAGGCACTGTCCTCAGCATTTTGCATAAAGTTAATCCCCCTGGCAACCTGATGAGGCCAACTTTATGATTTTATAATTATTTCCTCTTTTTATAGGTTATTTATTTATGGCTTAGGAAAGTTAAGTGATATGTCCAAGGTCATGAGACCAGTAAGTGGCCAAGCTAGGATTGTAAACTCAGGAAGTCCAGCTCTAGGTTCACATGCTTATTGTCTCCCAAATCTGTGTAAAATGGGTTTGAATATTTTGTATATGACAAAACTTTACAATTTATTTCTTTGAAAGATGGAGATAGGCCCACCTTTGTGAGAGTGTGTGTAGGGGAGACCGAAGTCTGGGAAGTGGACTGTAAAAATGAATGTGAGAATATTAAGTTCTCCAAAGGGATTCTGTGCATATCAGAACAGAGGAGCTTCTACCAGCTACTATTAGTGGTTCAGTAGCTGAGTATTTAGGCCATGGTTCCACCTTCATTTGCCACAGACTTAAAATTTCTCAAATTTATCTTAAATTGAACAAGCACCAAAGTATAAGATACATAGGAAGAATAAATATCAGACTTTAATGGTGGCTCTGAAATTCTTTTAAAGTATATCAAGCAGCCTTAGAATGCTAAAGAAAAAAAAAAAAGAGCATTTTTGAAATACAAAGTGCAATAAAAATGCCTAAAAAAACCCAGAAAGATAAGAATCGACTCTGTTATAAATGGCATTTTAATTTTGTCTCTCTTCAATGTTTATTTCACATGTTTTTGTTTATTAATAAATGTGGGCCATTCCTTTTTAAAAAACAAAGACCAGCTTTCTTTTCTCTGAACAAAATTAAGATAGGATATGCTTTATGGATGATAGAGTATTTTCAAAAGAAACTTCAAGTTGAATGTGTTCAAAGGTTATCTACCACTGCAGTAATCTTAGGTAACAAACACCCAGGAAACCTCAGTGGTATACAACAAGATTTTTGCTATTACAGTGTTTGGGGTAGTTGGCTAGGTAGCTTTGTTCATCCTGGTTGGACTTGAGCACTGGGTATCCGATGGCCTTGGCTGATCCAGACTTCTTTTACGTACTAATATTGTATTTATTTTTTTAATTTTTATTTATTTTATATTTTTGTTAAATTCATCGTGGGAACATTGGTTAGTAAAATTATATAGGTTTCAAGTGTATGATTCAATAATATATCATATGTATATTGTACTGCATTCACCATCCAAAGTTAAATTGCCTTCTGTCACCATATATTGACCCCCTTTACCCTTATCTACCTCTTACCATTTTTTTTTTACATATTTGACCCTTTTTACCCCATCTCCCTCCCCCTTTACCTTACCCTCTGGTAATCACTAGTCTATTGTTGTCTATGTCCAATTTTTAAAGGATTTATCTAAGTTGTTTGTGTACCATCAGTTTACTCTTTTTTTATTGCTGAGTAGTATTTCATTGTATTAATATGCCATTTTGTTTATAATTTACCTGCCAATAAATGTTTGGATTGTTTCTAGTTTTGGACTATTATAATTCTGTTATGAACGTTAGCATTACAAGTCTTTGTGTGGACATATGTTTCTATGTCTCTTGTGATGATACCTAGGAATGCAATTTCTGGGTCATTTACTAAGTGTACAATTAACTTTATAAGAAATTGCTGATGTGGCAGTACTAATTTTCATTCCTATAAGCAATGTACGAGAATTTTCATTGCTCCACCATAAGTTGAATTGTGTTCCCTCAAAATTCATATGTTGAAGTCCTAACTCCCAGAATGTGATCTAATTTAGATATAGGTTTTTGGCAGATGTAATTATTTAAAATAAGGTTATTAAGGGGGCCCTAATCCAATATGACTGGTGGCCTTTTAAAGGGGGAGACTTGGACACACAGATACACACTCAGGGAGAATGTTGTGAAAAAATAAAGGCAGAGATTGAAGTGTTGCTTTTACATGCCAAAGAATGACAAATGTTGTCAGTAAACCACCAGAAGCTAGGGGAGAGGCATGGAACAGGTACTCTCTCGTGGTTCTCAAAAGCACCTTAATATCAGATCTAGTTTAGCTTCCAGAACTGAGACAATAAATTTCTGTTGTTTAAGCCACTTAGTTTGTGGTATATTGTTATGGCAGCCCTAGTAAACTAATCTATTCCACATTCTCATCAACAGTATAATCAACTTTTTATTTTATTTTAGCCATTCCAGTATGTATGTAATTTTATCTCATTGTAGTTTCAATTTACATTTCTCTAACGATCAGTGATGTTGAGCATTTTGTGCTTGTTGACTTTTTTGTACATCCTCTTTTGCCCATTTTAATTAGGTTGTTTTATCTTTGAGTTTGAACTCTTTATTCTAGATACAAGTCCTTTTCTGATATATAGTTTGAAAATATTTTCTTCTAATCTGTGGTGTGTCTTTACATTTTCAAAACAGTGTCTTTCAAAGAACAAAAGTTTTTAATTTTAATGAAGTCAAATATACCATTTTCTCTTGTGTGTTTTTTTTTTGTTTTTTGTTTTTGTTTTTGTTTTTTTGGTCTTGTGTAATAAATTTTAGCTAACCCAAGACCAAAAATATTTTCCCTTAGAAAAATAATTTTCTTCTAGAAGTTTTGTAGTTTAGCTTGGGTTATGTTTTGTGAAAGACATGAAATAAAGGTCAAGGTTATTTTTTTTCCCATACAGATATTCAGTTATTCCAGTTCCATTTGCTGAAAACATGATCTTTCCACACTGAAATACTGTAACACTGTCAAAAATCAATTTGTTATATAAGTGTGGGTCTATTTCTGGAGACTCTACTCTGTTCCATTGCTATTTATAACTTCCTTATGCCAATACCATACTGTCATGATTTACTAGCTTTATAGTAAACTCACTAGCTTTATAATAAGTCTTATAAGTCTTTATAGACATCAGCTTTATAATATGTCTTAAAATCAAGTAGTGTAAGTCTTCTAACTTTGTTCTTTTAAAATTTATTTTTGCTATTCTAGTTCCTTTGCTTTCTCAAGTTTTAAAATAATCTTATCAATTTCTACCAAAAAAAATTCTGCTCAGATTTTGATTGAGATTGCAATGAACCCATAGATCAGTTTGGAGATAACTGACATCTTTTTTATATTAAAATATTATATATCTTCATTTAGTTTAAATTTTCTTTGTTATTTTTCAACAATGATTTGTGGTTTTCAGCATACAGATCTACATTTCAAATTTACTCCAGATTATATTTTAATTACATTATAGATGGAATTTTAAAATTTCATTTTTATATTTTCGGTAGTATGTAGAACTAAAATAGATTTTTTAAATATTGCTCTTGCATTGTGCTATTGGCTTTATTCACTTCTTCATTCTAATAGCTTATTTGTAGATTCTTTAAGATTTTCTACATCAGGGGTAATTTTTTTTTTCTGTAAAGGGCCAAATTGTAAATATTTTCGACTTTACAGGCCATTAGGTCTCTGTCACAATTACTCAGCTTTACCAATGTAGCACAAAAGCAGCTGTAGACAATATATAAATGAACCTTCTACATATGTAATCACATTGTCTCTAAATGAAGGGTTGTGTTTAATCCTGTGCAATCTGTATACTACCCCCCACCCCCATCTTACTGCACTGGCTCTGACTTCTTGTATCACGCCAAATAGAAATAATGAGTGGGCGTCCTTACCTATGTAACCCAACCACAGTTTTAGAGACTCTTTATTTTTCATCAGCCTTTTCTTCCTTTTCTTGTATGCTTTGGTTTGGGTAATTTCTATTTATCTATAGTCTAATTCACTAATTCTTTCTTTCTGTCATCTCTAAATTTTTCCTGTTCAGCTCATTGAATAAAAAACAAAACAAAACAATTATTTATGTATAATTTTTGTGTGTGAAGCCCTTTCTATGTGGTACCATTACCAAACACCATTCTCAGATTGCCAATTCATCTAGTAGTCTTCTACATTTTTGGCTTTCTTGGTATCTTCCTTTAGTTAGTTCCGGCAGCCATGAAATAAATTTCTTGTGTCTTGCTCAGAGATGCTCGAAGCCTCTTTATCCTCCAATGTGATATAGGTCAGTAGGCTTCCACCTTGTCTTGCAACATCTTCCAAGGAGTTACTGTTCAGACGGATTTGTCACTCATCTGGGGCAACTAGCAGGAGCAAGATATGATACCTAAGTTTGGAATGTGGGCGTAGAATTGGTTTAGATGTTAAGAGGGAAAGAATTGAGATAATTGGAATTTCTTTTAGGTATTAAGTTTATACCTAGATCCCTTCACTCCACCTTAGCAAATGCTATTTAGCTAGCCATTGAGGGCCAGTTAAAATGTCATTTCTGGAAAGTGAATTTAGGCCTCCAGGCAGAGTTAATACTTATGCTCGAACCTGTAATGCAACCCTTTTAATACTGCATTGTAATTATTTATTTGTATTTTTATTCTCACTGGATATTGTCCTAAGCTGCTTTGTATTTTTAGTGACAAGCACAGTGCCTATCTCATAATGCATTGTTGTTGAATGAATAAAAGAGATTTGGGTAGCAATATAATTTTATCTGACAACTCTTATAGTTCTTTCCTTCCGTTCTCTTTTTCTTTCCTTCCTTCTTTCCTATTTTCTCTTTTCCTTCCTTTCTCCAACCCTTCTTATCTCTCTCATCTTGTCCTCCCTCCCTTCCTCCCTCCTTTCCTTCCTCCCTCCTTCCCTTCCTTCCTTCCTTCTTTTGTCTGTCTTTCATCTTCCCTGCTAGGCATTTCAAAATGAATATTCTTATAATAAAATAAAACAGTGCTTTTAGCCTATGTTTTGGTTTTCATATTCTAAAATCTGGTGTTTACATATGATCTGGGTTTATTTTTCACACTACTACATTGCTAAAAATTATGTTTTCTATGGGAAAGAGGTAGATATAACCTGTTGTTTATATTTATGTATATGTATGTATCTGTAATGTTTTGGGAGTGTGCCAAATAATTTGTTTTTTGGTTGTACACACTTTTATCTTTGTGGTACTAGGATAATTATTTAAGGTTGTCTTGAAGTGCAATTCCAATTATTCTTTTATAGTTGTGTACCAACTTGTTAATGAACAGATTCACAATTAGAAAGCTACTGTAATTTTAGAAATGTTTTTTTGTATTTTCTAACCAATTATCCTATGAAATATAGACCTGTTAACAATGCTGGTTTTTAGTGGGATCAGCATCACTATTATTCAGTGAATGAAATAGCTTCAAAATTTTCTTCAGTATTTGTGCCCCTGCCAGCAATTCACATCTGTAATCTATCTGATGAGTTTCAATATTTCATCTTTTGAAACGGCAAATAGATTGCTTGTAGCTGAAGCACTATCTTTAAAATTTTTAGCTATAGAACATTTTATATTGGCCAGAATTCAGACTAGTAGTCCAGGTCTCATACTACTGGAAAATAATGCCTTCATTTTTTCAGCCTTATTTCTCAAAACTATCAACTAAATAAGAGTATGCGTATGGTGTATGTGTGTGGAGGAGAGGGGTGGGGAAGAGAAAAAATAAAAGGTAGAAAAAATATGCTCTTTCTCAACACAACACCTCTTTACTGCTATATTTTTAAAATTTAAAAAAAAAAACATGGTTTATAGGAAGATATGGGCTCAGGGATATAAAGCTCAATAAGATCTAATTTTTCTGCTTGTATTACCCAATCACTATGAAATTTCCCTATTACTAATACTAAGACTTTGAAGTATGAGAAAATCAGAGAAAACAGATCCTTGCAAACTTGTGACAAGTCCCTGTGAATGAAGTCTTGATACTAAAGGAGAATGAAAAATTGGCGTGTATGAGTTCTAGTCTTTATATAGTTCTCAAGATGGAGACTTAATCCCTTAGAAATCCGAGGTTCATTGTGTCAAGAAAGAAATGAGAATAATACTAATGGTGACAGGATATAATACTTGGTGTAAGAGCTATTGAAGTTATTTATATTTGACCTCTGCTGTTTCTCCATATCATTTTAATCTTGAGGTGTTACCTTTTTATTGTATTAGTGAAAAGGCAAAACAATAAAAATTTCAGATTATGGAAGATTTGTTTAGAGATGTATGCTTTTCTACATGCATGGTGCAGTCTAGATTACCTGAGGGGAACTCTTTCTGTGCTTTGTGAGATACTGGTGTCAGAAGCTAGTGTTTTTCATATGTTAGACAGGCGGTGGGTCACATTCCTGTCTAAGTGAATTAGTTTCCTATTATTGTATAACAAATTCCCACAAATGCAGTGGCTTAAAACGATTTTTATCTGTTTGTTATTTTACAGTTCTGTAGGCCAGAAGTGGAGGCACAGCACAGTTGGATATTTCTGCTCAGGGTCTTAAAAGACTTCACGCAAAGTGTTGGTCTGGCTGTGTCCTCCTCATTCTAATGCCAGAGTCCTAAACTCAAATGGTTGTGGGCTGAATTCAATTCCTTGCAGCTATAATACCGAGGTCCTCAATTCCTGC